>NC_141875.1:143980756-144145399 GCF_056163025.1 Triticum urartu | reverse complement strand
GAAACAACATAACGAACACGATCTTCATCGAGCTCCTCCTGAGCCCAGTTGTGTCACCTGCACGTTCTCATCGGCACCTGCAAGCTGGTTTTGGAAGTATTTGTGAGACACGGGGACTCGGCAATCTCACACCCTCGCGATCAAGACTATTTAAGCTTATAGGAACGGTAAAGGTATGTGAGGTGGAGCTGCAGCAAGCGACTAGCATATATGGTGGCTAACAAATGCAAATGAGAGCGAGAATAGAAGGCAAAAGCATGGTCGAACAAGTATGATCAAGAAGTGATCCTAGAACAACCTACGTCAAGCATAACTCCAACACCGTGTTCACTTCCCGGACTTCGCCGAGAAGACACCATCACGGCAACACACGCGGTTGGTGCATTTTAATTAAGGTCAACTTCAGGTTTTCTAGAATCGAACATTAACAAATTCCCATCTGCCCATAACCGCGTGCACGGCTTTCGAAAGTTCAAATCCCTGCAGGTGTGTCCCAACTTAGCCCATCACAAGCTCTCGTGGTCAACGAAGGATATTCCTTCTCCCAGCAAGACCCGATCAGGCTAGGAATCACGGTTACAAGACATTTCGACAATGGTAAAACAAGACCAGCAAAGCCACCCAGATGTGCCAACCAATCCTGATAGGAGCTGCACATATCCCATTCTCAGGAAACACTGGATGAGCAAGACGTCGGGTGGCCCAGCCCAGAGTTTCCCCTGGTAGCTCCGGACATCGCTTAGTTGGACCAACACTTAGAGAAGCACTGGCCCCGGGGGTTAAAATAAAGATGACCCTTGGGCAGGCCTACCCAAGGGAAAGAAAAGGCTAGGTGGCGAATGGTAAAACCAATGTTGGGACTTGCTGGAGGAGTTTTATTGAAAGCAAACTGTCAAGGGGTTCCCATTATAAGCCAACCGTGTAAGGAACGCAAAATCCGGGAACATAACACCGATATGACGGAAACTAGGGCGACAAGAGTGGAACAAAACACCAGGCATAAGGCCGAGCCTTCCATTCTTTACCAAGTATATAGATGCATTAATTAAATAAGAGATATTGTGATATCCCAACAAAATAACCATGTTGCAAACATGAAACAAGCTCCAATCTTCACCTGCAACTAACAACGCTATAAGAGGGGCTGAGTAAAGCGGTAACATAGCTGAACAACGGTTTGCTAGGACAAGGTGGGTTAGAGGCTTGGCTTAGCAATGTGGGAGGCATGATAAAGCAAGTGGTAGGTATCTTAGCATAGGCATAGCAAAAGAGCGAGCAACTAGCAAGCAAAGATAGAAGTGATTTCGAGGGTATGGTCATCTTGCCTGAAATCCCGCAAGGAAGAAGAATGAGTCCATAAGAAGGCAAACGGACGTAGTCGAATGGGTCCTCACAAACGCGACGTTATCGGAACCAACCTGAAGAAGCAACACCGGAAAGAAGGACACAATATAGTAAACAACCAACACACGAACATGGTATGATATGCAGGATGCGGTATGCGGTGCATATGCATGATTTGGAAAGGAATGATTGAACCTGGCCTCAACATGGAAAACCAAGAGTGCCACCACAAAGGTGAGTTGATTTCGGTCGAAATCGATATAAAGATCACCGGAATCGGATGCATAGTTTGGAAATGGCAAGCAAAACAAATATGGCATCGGTCTGCGATAATCAGCAAGTAGCCAACTAAATGCATCAAGATAAATATGCTACAGCACTCAAACATGACAACCAAATACATAGCATGGATCCACTAATGAATCTTGACAAAATATGAACACTAAGCTACGGCTAATTCACTCAATAACAGGTTCAAACAAGCATGGCAAAGAGCAAATGATAACAAGTTTCAGACTTGGTGAAATTAACACAAGTCTGGAATTTATCATCAGGAAGCACACTTTAGAGCATGAAAACTACATGCTATAGGAACTTAACATGGCAAACCAAAGCATGGCATGAAGCTACTCTAAGCACATAACAAAAGTCCCTTACTGACCATGAGCCAAAAGGGATCAGAAAATACCTTTGCAAGCATGTGATCATAGCAAAAACATAAACAGATTCAGACTTGGTGAAAAACTGGAGCATGCAAAACAGATTAACAAGTAGGCATGATTACGAGCTCGATGCACTCACTACAAAGCATGGCATGACAAACTAAGCATACACCCATCCAGAAGACATGGCATAGACGCTAGACATGGCAAGAAAAACAACATAGCATGCACGGATCAACAACAATAAGCTCGGCAAAATTGCTAAACATGTTAACCATCTGCCAGGAACATTTTATAGCCAAAGTAGAGCTCGATTGACTCAAGCTAGGGTGCTCCATAAATGCAAACAAAGACATGGATGGATAGAGCACCACAATATTAACAAAACATCCTTACTGATCATCCTCAAAAGGGGCACGGATCACTAGTAAACAACATGAACATATGACATAAAAACAATAACAGGAAAAGGACTTAGTGAAATTATAAGTCCCTGAAATCAGCATTACCGATTGCGCTACTTTGCAAGCTTGTGCTAGACACCACACATATCACAAAAATACATGGCAAGCTCCTCTGTAAAGATGGCATGGCATATAACAAAACATTTGTAGAGCTCAGGATCATAGCATGCACACATTAATCATGGCAAAAATGACAAAATGCCATTTGCTGAAACAGATCTGACAAATTACTCACATAGCCCTCTTCCAACAACATTTCGGGCATCAAGATGAGCTCAAATGAAAATGATGCAATGAGATGAAATGATGTACTCTTTGAGACGAACATTTTGATGTGCTACACGCACGAATCGGAGCTACAAGTGAAGAGTTATGATGCGATGAAATATGCAAAAGATTAGGGTTAGAGGAGAAAAAGTCAACCGCTAAATTTCTTCTCAGATCTAGATCGGAGCGGTTCCCGAGGTTCACCGGAGCTTTAGCCGGAGATGAAGAAGAAGACGTCGGCGCGGGTGCGGAGCTCGCCGGATCGGGGCCGGGGACGCGCGGATCCGGCGCGGTGGATGTGTGGGGCAGCGCCGGCGTCTCGGATCTGGCCGGAGACGGGCAAGGGCGGTGGGGCCCTTATGTCCGGCGAGGAGGCCGGCGTCGGCGGGCGGCGGAGCGGCGAAGGGCAGGCCGGCGTAGGTGCGGCTTGGTACAGGGAGTTCGGGCCCCAGCGAGGACGTGCTCGCCGCGGTGGCTCGCCAGCGCAGGGAGGATACGGGGCGGCGCGGCGACGTTGCATGGCGGCGGTGGAGCAGTGACCGGACAGAGGTGCGGCGAGGCGAGCTCGAGGCGGCGGGGCGCGGCGACCGGGCGGCGCGGGCACGGCGTTCTCCGACGAGAGGCGCGGGGAAGGGCACTCGGGCGGCGGCGGCCCAAACTGGCCAAGGGCGGGCCCG
Organism: Triticum urartu; assembly: GCF_056163025.1. Classification (NCBI taxonomy): domain Eukaryota; kingdom Viridiplantae; phylum Streptophyta; class Magnoliopsida; order Poales; family Poaceae; genus Triticum; species Triticum urartu. The sequence continues at coordinate 144,141,985 of NC_141875.1, read as the reverse complement.
ATCTGGGCTCCCTCGGGCCCGGCGGCGGGGAGGAGATAGTGGGCGACATGTCGCCTCCTGTTTGGTCGCGGGAGGCGGTGAGCTCAGGTGGCGGCTCCGGATAGGGCGGAGCGAGGTTGTGGCGGTGGCTGGACATGTCCGGCGGTGCGCGGAGGAGTTTTTAGGGTTTGGTCTACGCGAATTTCGGAGGGGATCACATATATATAGGTAGAGGGAGCTAGGAGAGTCCAAATGAGGTGCGGTTTTCTGCCACGCGATCATGATCGAACGACCGAGATGATGGAGGGGGTTTAGGTGGGTTTTGGGCCACTTTGGAAGGGTGTTGGGCTCCAACACACACGAGGCCTTTTTGGTCCCTCGGTTAACCGTTGGAGTATCAAACAAAGTCCAAATGGCACGAAACTTGACAGGCGGTCTACCGATAGTGAACCAAGGCCGCATGGCAAGTCTCGGTCCAACCCGAAAACGTTTAACACCCGCACACGAAAAAGAGGTAAAAGGGACACCGGGTGACATAGGAGCGCTGGATTGCAAAACGGACAACGGGGAAAATGCTCGGATGCATTAGACGAACATGTATGCAAAAGAAATGCACATGATGACATGATATGCAATGCATGACACGCAAGCAATGACAAGGCAACAACAACGAATAACTGGAGGACACCCGACACATCGGTCTCGGGGCGTCACAGCTTACAATCGCCACTTCACACAATACATGAATATAACATTACGTCATCCAGATACAAACAAGGTCCGACTACGAAACCAAAATAAAAGAAGACTACCCCAAATGCTACACAGATCCCCGATCGTCCCAACTGGGCTCCAATACTGATCAACTGGAAAACGACTTAGTGAAATTATAAGTCCCTAAAATCAGCGTTACCGATTACGCTACTTTGCAAGCTTGTGCTACTCACCACACATATCACAAAAATACATGGCAAGCTCCTTTGTAAAGATGGAATGGCATATAAAAAAACACATGTAGAGCTCAGGATCATTGCATGCACACATTAATCATGGCAAAAATGACAAAATGCCATTTGCTGAAACAGATCTGACAAATTACTCACATAGCCCTTTTCCAACAACATTTCGGGCATCAAGATGAGCTTAAATGAAAATGATGCAGTGAGATGAAATGATATACTCTTTGAGGCGAATATTTTGATATGCTACACGCATGAATCGGAGCTACGAGTGTAGAGTTATGATGCGATGAAATATGCAAAAGATTAGGGTTAGAGGAGAAAAAGTCAACAGCTAAATTTCTTCTCAGATCCAGATCGGAGCGGTTCCCGAGGTTCGCTGGAGCTTTAGCCGGAGATGAAGAAGAAGACATCGGCGCGGGCGTGGAGCTTGCCGGATTGGGGCCGGGGACGCGCGGATCCGGCGCAGTGGAGGTGCCGGGCGGCGCCGGCCTCTCGGATCTGGCTAGAGACGGGCAAGGGCGGCGGGGCCCCTACGTCCGGCGTGGAGGCCGTCGCTGGCGGGCGGCGGAGCGGCGAAGGGTGGGCCGGCGCAGGCGTGGCTTGGTATAGGGAGTTCGGGCCCCGGCTAGGACGTGCTCGCCGCGGTGGCTCATCGGCGTGGGGAGGATACATGGCGGCGCGGCGATGTTGCATGGCGGCAGTGGAGCAGCGACCGGATAGAGGGGCGGCGAGGCAAGCTCGAGGTGGCGGGGCGCGGCGACCGGGCGGCGGGGCGCGGCGACTGGGCGGCGGCGCGCGGCGTTCTCCGGTGAGAGGCGCGGGGAAGGGCGCTCGGGCGGCGGCGGCCCAAACTAGCCCGGGGCGGGCCCGATCTGGGCTCCCTCGGGCCCGGTGGCGGGGAGGAAACAGGGGGGCGATGTGTCGCCTCCTGGTTGTTCGCGGGAGGCGGTGAGCTGAGGTGGCGGCTCCGGATAGGGCAGAGCGAGCTGGCGGCTGGACATGTCCGGCGGCGCGGGACAAAATATCCGGCGGCGCGCGGAGGAGTTTTTAGGGTTTTGTCTACGCGAATTTCGGAGGGGATCACCTATATATAGGTAGAGGGAGCTAGGAGAGTCCAAATGACGTGCGGTTTTCGTCCACGCGATCGTGATCGAACGACCGAGATGATGGAGGGGGTTTAGGTGGGTTAACCGTTGGAGTACCAAACGAAGTCCAAATGGCACGAAACTTGACAGGCGGTCTACTGGTAGTGAACCAAGGCCGCATGGCAAGTCTCGGTCCAATCCGAAAACGTTTAACACCCGCACACGAAAAAGAGGTAGAAAGGGACACCGGGTGACATAGGAGCGCCGGATTGCAAAACGGACAACGGGGAAAATGCTCGGATGCATGAGACGAACATGTATGCAAAAGAAATGCACATGATGACATGATATGCAATGCATGACACGCAAGCAATGACAAGGCAACAACAACGAATAACTGGAGGACACCCGACACATCGGTCTCGGGGCGTCACAGCTTACAATCGCCACTTCGCACAATACATGAATATAACATTACGTCATCCAGATACAAACAAGGTTCGACTATGGAACCAAAATAAAAGAAGACTACCCCAAATGCTACACAGATCTCTGATCGTCCCAACTGGGCTCCACTACTGATCAACTGGAAACAGAAACAACATAACGAACACGATCTTCATCGAGCTCCTCCTGAGCTCAGTTGTGTCACCTACACGTTCTCATCGGCACCTGCAAGCTGGGTTTGGAAGTATTTGTGAGACACGGGGACTCAGCAATCTTACACCCTCGCGATCAAGACTATTTAAGCTTATAGGAACGGTAAAGGTATGTGAGGTGGAGCTGCAGCAAGCGACTAGCATATATGGTGGCTAACAAATGCAAATGACAGCGAGAATAGAAGGCAAAAGCATGGTCGAACAAGTATGATCAAGAAGTGATCCTAGAACAACCTACGTCAAGCATAACTCCAACACCGTGTTCACTTCCCGGACTCCGCCGAGAAGACACCATCACGGCAACACACGCGGTTGGTGCATTTTAATTAAGGTCAACTTCAGGTTTTCTACAATTGAACATTAACAAATTCCCATCTGCCCATAACCGCGTGCACGGCTTTCGAAAGTTCAAATCCCTGACGGGGTGTCCCAACTTAGCCCATCACAAGCTCTCGTGGTCAACGAAGGATATTCCTTCTCCCAGCAAGACCCGATCAGGCTCGGAATCCCGGTTACAAGACATTTCGACAATGGTAAAATAAGACCAGCAAAGCCACCCAGATGTGCCGACAAATCCCGATAGGAGCTGCACATATCCCATTCTCAGGGCACACCGGATGAGCAAGACGTCGGTGGCCCAGCCCAGAGTTTCCCCTGGTAGCTCCGGACATCGCTCAGTTGGACCAACACTTAGAGAAGCACTGGCCCCGGGGGTTAAAATAAAGATGACCCTTGGGCAGGCCTACCCAAGGGAAAGAAAAGGCTAGGTGGCGAATGGTAAAACCAATGTTGGGACTTGCTGGAGGAGTTTTATTCAAAGCAAACTGTCAAGGGGTTCCCATTATAACCCAACCGTGTAAGGAACGCAAAATCCGGGAACATAACACCGATATGACGGAAACTAGGGCGGCAAGAGTGGAACAAAACACCAGGCATAAGGCCGAGCCTTCCATTCTTTACCAAGTATATAGATGCATTAATTAAATCAGAGATATTGTGATATCCCAACAAAATAACCATGTTCCAAAGATGGAACAAGCTCCAATCTTCACCTGCAACTAACAACGCTATAAGAGGGGCTGAGTAAAGCGGTACCATAGCTGAACAACGGTTTGCTAGGACAAGGTGGGTTAGAGGCTTGGCTTAGCAATGTGGGAGGCATGATAAAGCAAGTGGTAGGTATCTTAGCATAGGCATAGCAAAAGAGCGAGCAACTAGCAAGCAAAGATAGAAGTGATTTCGAGGGTATGGTCATCTTGCTTGAAATCCCGCAAGGAAGAAGAACGAGTCCAAGAAGAAGGCAAACGGACATAGTCGAATGGGTCCTCACAAACGCGACGTTATCGGAACCAACCCGAAGAAGCAACACCGGAAAGAAGGACACAATATAGTAAACAACCAACACACGAACATGGTATGATATGCGGGATGCGGTATGCGGTGCATATGCATGATTTGGAAAGGAATGATTGAACCTGGCCTCTACATGGAAAACCAAGAGTTCCACTAGAAAGGTGAGTTGATTTCGGTTGAAATCGAGATAAAGATCACCGGAATCGGATGCATGGTTTGGAAATGGCAAGCAAAACAAATATGGCACCGGTCTGCGATAATCAGCAAGTAGCCAACTAAATGCATCAAGATAAGTATGCTACAGCACTCAAACATGACAACCAAATACATGGCATGGATCCACTCATGAAGCTTGACAAAATATGAACACTGAGCTACGGCTAATTCACTCAATAACAGGTCCAAACAAGCATGGCAAAGAGCAAATGATAACAAGTTTCAGACTTGGTGAAATTAACACAAGTCTGGAATTTATCATCAGGAAGCACACTTTAGAGCATGAAAACTACATGCTACAGGAACTTAACATGGCAAACCAAAGCATGGAATGAAGCTACTCTAAGCACATAACAAAAGTCCCTTACTGACCATGAGCCAAAAGGATTCAGAAAATACCTTTGCAAGCATGTGATCATAGCAAAAACATAAACAGATTCAGACTTGGTGAAAAACTGGAGCATGTAAAACAGATTAACAAGTAGGCATGATTACGAGCTCGATGCACTCACTACAAAGCATGGCATGACAAACTAAGCATACACCCATCCAGAAGACATGGCATAGAAGCTAGACATGGCAAGACAAACAACATAGCATGCACGGATCAACAACAATCAGCTCGGCAAAATTGCTGAACATGTTAACCATCTGCCAGGAACATTTTATAGCAAAAGTAGAGCTCGATTGACTCAAGCTAGGGTGCTCCATAAATGCAAACAAAGGCATGGATGGATAGAGCACCACAGTATTAACAAAACATCCTTACTGATCATCCTCAAAAGAGGCACGGATCACTAGTAAACAACATGAACATATGGCATAAAAACAATAACAGCAAAAGGACTTAGTGAAATTATAAGTCCCTGAAATCAGCGTTACCGATTACGCTACTTTGCAACCTTGTGCTAGTCACCACACATATCACAAAAATACATGGCAAGCTCCTCTTTAAAGATGGAATGGCATATAACAAAACACAAGTAGAGCTCAGGATCATTGCATGCACACATTAATCATGGCAAAAATGACAAAATGCCATTTGGTGAAACAGATCTGACAAATTACTCACATAGCCCTCTTCCAACAACATTTCGGGCATCAAGATGAGCTCAAATGAAAATGATGCAATGAGATGAAATGATGTACTCTTTGAGATGAACATTTTGATATGCTACACGCACGAATTGGAGCTACGAGTGCAGAGTTACGATGCGATGAAATATGTAAAAGATTAGGGTTAGAGGAGAAAAAGTCAGCCGCTAAATTTCTTCTCAGATCCAGATTGGAGCGGTTCCTGAGGTTCACCGGAGCTTTAGCCGGAGATGAAGAAGAAGACGTCGGCGCGGGCACGGAGCTCGCCGGATCGGGGCCGGAGACGCGCGGATCCGGTGCGGTGGAGGTGCAGGGCGGCGCCGGCGTCTCGGATCTGGCCGGAGACAGGCAAGGGTGGCGGGGCCCCTACGTCCGGCGAGGAGGCCGGCGCCGGCGGGCGACGCAGCGGTGAAGGGCAGGCCGGCGTGGGAGCGGCTTGGTACAGGGAGTTCAGGCCCCGGTGAGGACGTGCTCGCCGCGGTGGCTCGCCGGCGCGGGGAGGATACGGGGCGGCGCGGCGACGTTGCATGGCGGCGGCGGAGCAGCGACCGGACAAAGGGGCGGCGAGGCGAGCTCGAGGCGGCGGGGCGCGACGACCGGGCGGCGGGACGCAGCGTTCTCCGGCGAGAGGCGCGGGGAAGGGCGCTCGGGCGGCGGCGGCTCAAATTGGCCCAGGGCGGGCCCGATCTGGGCTCCCTCGGGCCCGGCGGTGGGGAGGAGACAGGGGGCGACGTGTCGCCTCCTGGTTGGTCGCGGAAGGCGGTGACCTCAGGTGGAGGCTCCGGATAGGGCGGAGCGAGGTGGCGGCGGCGGCTGGACATGTCCGGCGGCGCGGGACGAAATGTCCGGCGGCGCGCGGAAGAGTTTTTAGGGTTTTGTCTGCGTGAATTTTGGAGGGGATCACATATATATAGGTAGAGGGAGGTAGGAGAGTCCAAATGAGGTGCGGTTTTCGGCCACGCGATTGTGATCGAACGACCGAGATGATGGAGGGGGTTTAGGTGGGTTTTTGGCCACTTTGGAAGGGTGTTGGGCTGCAAGACAAACGAGACCATTGAAGTATGGCACGAAACTTGACAGGCGGTCTACCGATAGTGAACCAAGGCCGCATGGCAAGCCTCGGTCCAATCCGAAAATGTTTAACACCCGCACACGGAAAAGAGGTAGAAATGGACACCAGGTGACATAGGAGCGCCGGATTGCAAAACGGACAACGGGGAAAATGCTGGATGCATGAGACGAACATGTATGCAAAAGAAATGCACATGATGAAATGATATGCAATGCATGACACGCAAGCAATGACAAGGCAACAACAACGAATAACTGGAGGACACCTGACACATCGGTCTCGGGGCGTCACAGCTTACAATCGCCACTTCACACAATACATGAATATTACATTACGTCATCCAGGTACAAACAAGGTCCGACTACAGAACCAGAATAAAAGAAGACTACCCCAAATGCTACACAGATCCCCGATCGTCCCAACTGGGCTGCACTACTGATCAACCGGAAACGGAAACAACATAAGGAACACGATCTTCATCGAGCTCCTCCTAAGCTCAGTTGCGTTAGCTACACGTTCTCATCTGCACCTGCAAGGTGGTTTTGGAAGTATCTGTGAGTCACGGGGACTCAGCAATCTCACACCCTCGCGATCAAGACTATTTAAGCTTATAGGAAAGGTAAAGGTATGTGAGGTGGAGCTGCAGCAAGCGACTAGCATATATGGTGTCTAACAAACGCAAATGAGAGAGAGAAGAGAAGGCAAAAGCACGGTCGAACAACTATGATCAAGAAGTGATCCTAGAACAACCTACGTCAAGCATAACTCCAACACCGTGTTCACTTCCCAGACTCCGCCGAGAAGAGACCATCATGGCAACACACGCGGTTGGTGCATTTTAATTAAGGTCAACTTCAGGTTTTCTACAACCGAACATTAACAAATTCCCATCTTCCCATAACCGCAGGCATGGCTTTTCGAAAGTTCAAATCCCTGTAGGGGTGTCCCAACTTAGCCCATCACAAGCTCTCACGGTCAACGAAGGATATTCCTTCTCCTAGGAAGACCCGATGAGGCTCGGAATCCCGGTTACAAGACATTTCGACAATGGTAAAACAAGACCAGCAAAGCCACCTAGATGTGCCGACAAATCCCGATAGGAGCTGCACATATCTCGTTCTCAGGGCACACCGTATGAGCAAGACGTCGGGTGGGCCATCCCAGAGTTGCCCCTGGTAGCTCCGGACATCGCTCAGTTGGACCAACACTTAGAGAAGCACTGGCCCCGGGGGTTAAAATAAAGATGACCCTTGGGCAGGCCTACCCAAGGGAAAGAAACGCCTAGGTGGCGAATGGTAAAACCTATGTTGGGACTTGCTGGAGGAGTTTTATTCAAAGCAAACTGTCAAGGGGTTCCCATTATAACCCAACCGTTTAAGGAACGCAAAATCCGGGAACATAACACCGATATGACGGAAACTAGGGCGGCAAGAGTGGAACAAAACACCAGGCATAAGGTCGAGCCTTCCACCCTTTACCAAGTATATAGATGCATTAGTTAAAAAGAGATATTGTGATATCCCGACAAAATAACCATGTTCCAAACATGGAACAAGCTCCAATCTTCACCTACAACTAACAACGCTATAAGAGGGGCTGAGTAAAGCGGTAACATAGCTAAACAACTGTTTGCTAGGACAAGGTGGGTTAGAGGCTTGGCTTAGCAATGTGGGAGGCATGATAAAGCAAGTGGTAGGCATCGTAGCATAGGCATAGCAAAAGAGCGAGCAACTAGCAAGCAAAGATAGAAGTAATTTCGAGGGTATGGTCATCTTGCCTGAAATCCCGCAAGGAAGAAGAACGAGTCCATGAAGAAGGCAAACGGAAGTAGTCGAATGGGTCCTCACAAAAACGATGTTATCGGAACCAACCCAAAGAAGCAACACCGGAAAGAAGCACACAACATAGTAAACAACCAACACACGAACATGGTATGATACGCGGGATGTGGTATGCGGTGCATATGCAATATTAGGAAAGGAATGATTGAACCTGGCCTCAACTTGGAAAACCAAGAGTGCCACTGGAAAGGTTAGTTGATTTCGGTCGAAATCGATATAAAGATCACCGGAATCGGATGCACGGTTTGGAAATGGCAAGCAAAACAAATATGGCACCGGTCTGCGATAATCAGCAAGTAGCCAACTAAATGCATCAAGATAAATATGCTACAGCACTCAAACATGACAACCAAATACATGGCATGGATCCACTCATGAAGCTTCACAAAAGATGAACACTGAGCTACAGCTAATTCACTCAATAACAGGTTCAAACAAGCATGACAAAAGAGCAAATGATAACATGTTTCAAACTTAGTGAGATTAACACAAGTCTGGAATTTTTCATCAGGAAGCACACTTTAGAGCATGAAAACTACATGCTACCGGAACTTAACATGGCAAAGCAAGGCATGGCATGAAGCTACTCTAAGCACATAACAAAAGTCCATTAGTGACCATGAGCCAAAAGGGATCGGAAAATACCTTTGCAAGCATGTGATCATAGCAAAAACATAAACAGATTCAGAGCATAAACTGGAGCATGCAAAACAGATTAACAAGTAGGCATGATTATGAGCTCGATGCAATCACTACAAAGCATGGCGTGAAAAACTAAGCATACACCCATCCAGAAGACATGGCATAGAAGCTAGACATGGCAAGAAAACAACATAGCATGCACAGATCAACAACAATAAGCTCGGCAGAATTGCTAAACATGTTAACCATCTGCCAGGAACATTTTATAGCAAAAGTAGAGCTCGATTGACTCAAGCTAGGGTGCTCCATAAATGCAAACAAAGACATGGATGGATAGAGAACCACAATATTAACAAAACATCCTTAATGATCATCCTCAAAAGAGGCACGGATCACTAGTAAACAACATGAACATATGGCATAAAAACAATAACAGGAAAAGGACCCCTATAAAGCTACTTTGCATGCTTGTGCTAGTCACCACAAAGATCACAAAAATACATGGCATACACCCCTGTAAAGATGGCATGGCATATTACGAAACGCATGTAGAGCTCAGGATCATATCATGCACACAATAATCATGGAAACAATGACAAAAGGCCATTTGCTCAAACAGATCTGACATAATCATCACATAGCCCTCTTCCAACAACATTTCAGGCAACAAGATGAGCTCGAATGAAAATGATGCAATGAGATGAAATGATGTACTCGTCGAGGCGAACATTTTGATATGCTACACGCACGAATCGGAGCTACGGATGCAGAGTTATGATGCGATGAAGTATGCTCAAAATGTATGGATTCGGGGACTTAGCAGTTTCCAGGAAAAAAATATGAGAGCGCTAGATAACTAAACAGCGCCCGGGGCGGGGAATAGTCGAGGCTGCTCACCTAGCGGGCCAGGCCCAGAAGGACGGAGAGGCAGGCTGAGGCGGGCCAGCTGGAGCTGGGCCTGGGAGGCCGAGGCCCACGAGGGAGTCAACGGCGAGGCTCGTCCTCCTCCCGATCCCGCCTGGATCGGGGAACAGGAGGCAGCGTCCGGCGCTCTCCAGCGAGGGCGGCGCGGCGCCAGTGGTGGAAGGAGCCGGGGGTGAAGGCGCGGTCCGGCGGGGACGCGGGCGACGCAGAGCAGCGGAGGCGGCGAAGACGCGGTGTCCGAGACCGGCAGAGGAGCGGGCGACGCGGCTCGTTCGAGTCCGGCGAGCTCCAGCGAGCGGGCGCGGTAGTGGGTGAGGCAACGCCGGCGAACGGGCGGCGCGCGGAGCTGCGTTTGAGCGAGCGGCGGCGATCCGGGCCCGGGCGGGCCCGCGATGGGCTTTCCCGGGCCGCGCGGTGAGACGCGGCGGGTGAGGACAGGTGGCGGCACCTGAGTGGATGAGGGCGCGGTGATGCTGAGGTGGCGGCTTTCCATTGGCCGGAGCGTCATGGCGGTGGGGCGGCGGACATGTCCGGCGCGGTGGGAAGTTTTTGTCCGGCGGCGCGAGGAGCGGGTCTAGGGTTTGATCTGCGCGAAAAATCCGGGAGGCACACATATTTATAGGTAGAGGGAGCTAGGAGAGTCCAAATGAGGTGCGGTTTTCGGCCACGCGATCGTGATCGAACGACCGAGATGATGGAGGAGGCTTAGGTGGGTTTCGGGCCACTTTGGAGAGGTGTTGGGCTGCAACACACATGAGGCCTTTTTGGTCCCTCGGTTAGCTGTTGGAGTATCAAATGAAGTCCAAATGGCAAGAAACTTGACAGGCGGTCTACCGGTATTATCCCAAGGCCGCATGAGAAGTCTCGGGTCAATCCAAAAATGTTTAACACCCGCACACGAAAAGAGGTAGAAAGGGACACCGGATGACATAGGAGCGCCGAATTGTAAAACGGACAACGGGGAAAATGCTCGGATGCATGAAACGAACATGTATGCAATTGAAATGACATGGTATGCAATGCGTGACACGCAAGAAATGACATGGCAACAACAGCGAATAACTGGAAGACACCTGGCACATCGGTCTCGGGGCGCTACACCTGTTGCGGCCACGCCAACTCCCATTCTCGCCTTACCATGGCTGCTTGAGCGCTAAGCAGGACCTCTTGAGCATCGCGCCTCTCGGGCTCTTACTGGACCTCGGGCCGCACACCTCCTGGCCTTGATCCATGACACGCGACCTGGCATACCAGCGACGGTTGTAGCCTACCTAGGGACCGGGACCTGTCGGCGTAGAGCAACAAGCTATCGCGAGGAAAGAAAGGGGGGACCGAGCCTTAATAGGACATCCCTTCACCAAATTCTCATAACAGGGAAGATACGCACAAAAGACATTATAGACCCTTACATGCCCCCATGGGGTAATTAATGATTCATTCCAGGAAAAAAAAGCCGATACTAAGGGGAATCCTATCTACATCCTTCCGTGGTGGACACCATCATCAACAGTTGCCCACGGGAGGCCGGCGCCAACCCCATCCAGATCAGCGGCGGCGACGACCGGACGTCGCAGCCATACTCCGAGCGCGGCGAGAGCTCGGGGGCACGTAGCTGTCGTCGCTCGTCTCCGGAGTCTCATAGAGCTCAGGAGAGCTGATGGACTCCCAAGGGCTGCTGCTGCTCGAGTGGCCGCGACCGGGACGCGTGTCAGCCTCACGCTCCTCTCCGGAGCAGCACTCTAGGCGGCGGCCCTCAGCGTCGAAGACCTTGAAGAAGAGCGTGGAGACGCCACCGTACTCAAAGTTGATCCCGAGGGCGCCCCTCGCACGGCAGACACGCGCGATCTCGCCCCAGCCGCGCGTCATGAAGATCTTGCCGGCGGGGACCGCTTCGATCTCCGCTCCGGTCGCCGGAGAGCTGCAGTCGGCGTGCTGCAGCCAGATCTCGAGAGCCCCCCTCGGCGGCATCACGTCGGAGAAGAACCGCGGGAAGCAGATCCAGGAGCTCGGAGGCATCGGTGCCCACAGCACCAACTCACGTGAGGAGTCCCCGGCGTGAACCCTAGGGGCGACGGCGCGCGTCGTCGAGGTGCGGCGACCCTGGATGCGGCATGGGCGGCGCTGCTCGTCACCTTGTCCTCCCGAGCCCTCGGCTCGGCGTACAAGGGCAGCGGGTACCCCGGAGGAGGCCGCTCGCACCAAGGGCTCGACACCACCCGCATCGTCGCTTCATCACGGCGATGGATCGACCTCTTCTTCGGCGGAAGAGTCCCCGGATCATCGCGGGGATCCTTTCCTTTCTCTTCAGTAAAAAACTTTCTAATGGGCGCCATTGTTGTCAGTAGTGGATCAAGGAGGAAGAAGCAAGCAAGCGAGGAAGAGATGGGCAATGGGGGCTCTGCCCCCTCCCCATTTATAGCAAGGGAGGGCCAACCAGCGTCTCCCATGATCGCATGTAATAATGGCTTTCCTTGCATGTCGCAGGGACTTGACAAGTCGAGCAGTTGCCGAGGTAGCATGGGGAAGCGGAGACGCCCACGTCCAATCAACCGCCACGCGTCAATCGAGGCCGCAGGCTTTTGGGGCACTCCAACTTGGCCCTTGGCTTTGCCGTGATGCCAACCTCGAGCGCACCTTGGGCCCGGGGGCTACTGTCGGCGTTCTGGAAAGGGGGTCCCCAGACTGCCTACGGCCCGCAGTGTGGCTGAGCCAGCAGGTCGTACGGCCCATCATCACCAACAAAGCATCCAAGACCCTCGCGAGGGAACAAGCCTCGCGAGGCGGACGATGCAAGGCCTCCTCTAGAGTAGCCTAGCCGGGCAGGCTCGCGAGGAGCGGAGATATCAAGGCGGCGAAAACCTCATGAGGCCCTCGTGACGTGAGCCATGACGCACGACACCAGGCGGGTGCTAGCGCGCGCAGCATCCTTGTTTCCTATTTGGTGCAAAGGAGGCCAGCACAGGCGAAGAGTACCGAGGCATCATGCAAAAGTTGCTATATTGGTGCAACAGGACCAAGACCAGGAGGATGGCAAGGCGGAGGTCATCGTGGAGCCCAAGACGGCGTCACCATAGAGCTTTTCCCAGGCGAAGACCACTTTTGTCAGGACAGCTTGTACTAGCTGTCCCCCTTCATATTGGCCCGCCATTGTTGGCTCCCTTCCCGCTCGATATTTGGAAAGATGACCAGGGCCTATATAAGTAGAGCTAGCCACCATAGTGGGTGATGAGCGGGGAGAGGATCATCATCTCATCTCACCTTAGCTCGATACAACCCGATCGAGAGACCTCACACAAGAACACCTCAACCTCAGGAGGATGTTCTTCCCTTGTACTATTCATCATTAGCCCTAGCGGCAATCCACCACCACCACACTAGAGTTCGGTATTACACCACAACGGTGGCCCGAACCAGTATAAACCTCGTGTCTTTCTGTGTTGCGAGTTCGTCAAGTTCATCAGCGAGATCTCAGTGAGCTAGGGAGTAGCTTGGTAGGAAGGAAAGACTTCGCTCACACCCTAGTGTTCGAACCTTAAGGGTTTGCCGGAACCCCACATCCGACACCACTGCATCGATCAGATCATTGACGCTACCACAGGACACGACTCACCGTGTTTCGTCGATGCATACTCTGGATACCATCAAATCAAAATGAAGGAATCTGATCAAGCCGGAACATCATTCATTACCCCATACAGGCCTTTCTGCTTCAACACCATGCCCTTCGGACTGAAAAACACCGGCGCCACCTACCAACGCATGATTCAAACATGCCTGGAGAAACAAATCGGCAAAATGGTTGAAGCATATATGGATGACGTCGTCATCAAAACTAAGCACGTCGAGTCACTAGTAGACGACCTGCGTCTCGCATTCAACAACCTCCGTGCATATGACATCAGGCTCAATCCGGAAAAGTGTGTCTTCGGCGTTCCCGCTGGAAAACTACTGGGATTCATCGTTTCCAATAGAGGAATTGAGGCAAACCTAGCCAAAATTCGAGCTTTTTCACAATTGGCTACACCAACAGACCTTAAACAAGTCCAAAAACTAGCCGGATGTGTGGCAGCTTTAAGCCGCTTTATCTCCAGATTAGGAGAAAAAGCATTGCCACTATACTTCCTACTCCGACGCACCGACCACTTTGACTGGACGAACGCGGCAACGGCCGGACTAGAAGAAATAAAAGCTCTTTTAGCGAGCTACCCAATCCTGGCCGCGCTGAACATCGGCGAACCCATGTTATTATCCATCTCTGCAACACACCAGGTGGTGAGTGCGGTGCTCATCGTCGAACGAGGGGAGGATGGACATAAATTACCACTTCAAAAACTGGTATACTATGTACCCACTATCCTCACAACATGCAAATCCCGGTACCCTCATTGCCAAAAGATAGCATATTTGGTCTTCATGGCACCCCGGAAGCTACGACACTACTTCCAAGAGTGCTCGATCACGATGGCTTCCAAAGTACCACTCAATGACATAATAAACAACCGCGACGCTACAGGCCGGATTGCCAAGTAGGCCATTGAGCTCTTTCCATTTGATATTACATATTCCAGCTAATTCATGCACTTCGATGGCTCTAAAATTCTGGCCGGTTTAGGAGCGGGCGTTGTCATAACGTCCCCCACAGGAGACACATTCTAATATTTACTCCAAATATTATACACAGACTCCAATAACGCAGCCGAATACGAGCCCTTATTGCACGGTCTTCGGATGGCTGTCTGTATGGGCATACAACGCCTGGAGGTGCACGGGGATTCAAACCTCGCAATATCCCAAATAAACAGAGACTTCGACGCTAAAGATCCGAATATGGCGGCTTATCGTAACGCCGTATTGAAAATATCATCACGGTTCGAGGGACACGATTTTCATCATGTGGCTCAAGAAAGTAATCAAGGGGCGGATGTCCTTGCTCGCATCACTACTAGGAAAAGGGCTATAGATGATATGGACATTAATGGCGCACCATGTATGTGGTGCACCATTATTGACATATTATTAATGGCGCATCTGATGTGTGGTGCGCCATTAGTAGTTTTGAAAAAAAAAATTTAAAAAAATTGTTAGTAATGGTGCACCATGGGATAGTGCGCCATTACTAGTTGACATAGTAATGGCGCACCACATCCACCGTGCTCCATTAGTAGTTTTGAAAAAAAAATTGTAATGGCGCACCAGTGGACAGTGCGCCATTACTAGTTAATGTCGCACCATGGGAAAGTGTGCCATTACTAACAATGGCGCCATTACTAGTAATGGCGCACTGTCCACTGGTGTGCCACTACTAACAAATTTTTTTATTTTTTTTCAAAACTACTAATGGCGCACCACACATCAGGTGCGCCATTAGTAACCCTGGTGCTAAATGCACCCGCCGGTGGACCGCCTTTTCAGTTTAAAAAAATAAAAGAAAATGCTGGA
The DNA here is from genome assembly GCF_056163025.1 of Triticum urartu. Taxonomy (NCBI): domain Eukaryota; kingdom Viridiplantae; phylum Streptophyta; class Magnoliopsida; order Poales; family Poaceae; genus Triticum; species Triticum urartu. The sequence continues at coordinate 144,126,718 of NC_141875.1, read as the reverse complement.
GATGTCAAAAAAATAAAAGAAAATAAGTTTCCCATGTGATATGTGGTTTAGTTGTTGGGAGAATTTACAAATATGAATTTCGACTTTATTTGCAAAATCTCTCTGGAAATTAGTAAAATGGGCATAACTTTTGCATACGGACTCGGATTAAAAAGATTTTTATATGAAAAATGATCTACTCGAAGAGTTACATCCGAATTGAACGGGGGAACTTTGTTCAACATCTTCAAAATCCCCAATAACCTAACTGAACGAAAGATAAGGGGCTTTTACGTTCTAGAGGGGGGGGGAACGAAAAAATTTCAAACTTACTAGTGGCGCACCATTTGCTAGGTGCGCCACTTGTAACAGAAAAATTGTTTCAAAAAAAATTTTGGAATTTTTTTTCAAAATATGATACGTAATATGACCGGGAAGTTTGAAATATTTTTTCAAAATTTCATCACAGTCATGAACATGAACAAAGTCCTAGACATCAACAAGGTTTAATAGGATTGATATGATAGTTGGTGCTGGGGTTGGATAGAACTATGAAGTTAAGCGTGCTCAGGCTGGAGTAGTGTGAGGATGGGTGACCTTTCGGGCAGTTTGACCACAGAGTGCAATTTGACACGAGATTAAGCATATTGACCCGAGATTAAGCCATAGTGACTCGAGATTAAGAAAAAAATGAAAAAAATATTGAAATTTTTTTTCTGAAATAATTTTTGAAAAAAATTTGTTAGTAATGGCACACTTCTATGTGGTGCACCATTACTAAGCCAGATAGTAATGGCGCACCATTGGATATACTAATGGCGCACTGCGTGGTGCACCATTAGTATACCAGATACTAATGGCGCACATGTGGTGCGCCATTAGTAAAAAAATTCTAATGGCGTGATGCTAGTGGCGCACCTGTAGTGCGCCATTAGTAGCCAAAACAGGTGCGCCACTAGCAGGCCTTTTCCTAGTAGTGCATGGGCGCCAAGCATGACCCCGTGCCACCTAACATCTTTTTGGAAAGCCTCTTCAAGCCATCTGTGGTGTGGTAGGATGAGAATGGCAACACTAGTCCGGATCCGGTTATACCCCAAGAATCCGAACACAATATCGATATCATCGGGGGCTCCACCACCGAAACAACACCATCGGCCCATCTAATAATGGCAGTAATTTCACCATGGGCCGAACCCTTCTTGGCCTACCTTAATAGGCGAGTGATACGTCTCCAACGTATCTATAATTTTTGATTGCTCCATGCTATATTATCTACTGTTTTGGACATTATTTGGCTTTATTATCCACTTTTATATTATTTTTGGGACTAACCTATTAACCAGAGGCCCAGTCCAGAATTGATGTTTTTTGCCTGTTTTAGGGTTTCGAAGAAAAGGAACGTGATTTTCTCAACGAACAAGACCCAGGAGACTTGGACCCTATGTCAAGAAACAAACGTGATTTTCTCAAACGTGATTTTCTCACCCCCCCAGGCGCGCCCTCCACCCTCGTGGGCCCCCTGTTGCTCCACCGACGTACTCCTTCCTCCTATATATACCTACGTACCCCCAAACGATCAGATACGGAGCCAAAAACCTAATTCCACCGCCGCAACTTTCTGTATCCACGAGATCCCATCTTGGGGCCTGTTCCGAAGCTCCGCCAGAGGGGGCATCGATCACGGAGGGCTTCTACATCAAGACCATAGCCCCTCCGATGATGTGTGAGTAGTTTACCTCAGACCTACGGGTCCATAGTTATTAGCTAGATGGCTTCTTCTCTCTTTTTGGATCTCAATACAATGTTCTCCCCCTCTCTTGTGGAGAACTATTCGATGCAATCTTCTTTTTGCGGTGTGTTTGTTGAGACCGATGAATTGTTGGTTTATGATCAAGTCTATCTATGAACAATATTTGAATCTTCTCTGGATTCTTTTATGTATGATTGGTTATCTTTGCAAGTCTCTTCGAATTATCAGTTTGGTTTGGCCTACTAGATTGATCTTTCTTGCAATGGGAGAAGTGCTTAGCTTTGGGTTCAATCTTGCGGTGTCCTTTCCCAGTGACAGTAGGGGCAGCAAGGAACGTATTGTATTGTTGCCATCGAGGATAACAAGATGGGGTTTTCATCATATTGCATGAGTTTATCCCTCTACATCATGTCATCTTGCTTAAGGCGTTACTTTGTTTTTAACTTAATACTCTAGATGCATGCTGGATAGCGGTCGATGAGTGGAGTAATAGTAGTAGATGCAGGCAGGAGTCGGTCTACTTGTCTCGGACGTGATGCATACATACATGATCATACCTAGATATTCTCATAACTATGCTCAATTATGTCAATTGCTCAACAGTAATTTGTTCACCCACCGTAGAATAGTTATGCGCTCTCGACAGAAGGCACTAGTGAAACATATGGCCCCCAGTCTATCTTTATCATATTAATCTCCTACTACTTAGTTATTTCCTTTGCTTTTTTACTTTGCCTTTATTTTACTTTGCATCTTTATCACAAAATACCAAAAATATTATCTTATCATATCTATCAGATCTCACTTTCATAAGTGGCCGTGTAGGGATTGACAACCCCTATTCGCATTGGTTGCGAGGATTTAATTGTTTTGTGCAGGTACGAGGGACTTGCGCGTAGCCTCCTACTGGATTGATACCTTGGTTCTCAAAAACTGAGGGAAATACTTACGCTACTTTGCTGCATCATCCCTTCCTCTTCGGGGGAAACCAACGGAGTGCTCAAGAGGTAGCAGCGAGAGCTCCGTGAAGACCAGGATTAGGCTCGCTGCATCGTTCGGCGCTCGAAATCCTACAAGGTTCATGAAGGAGGGCTCTACAAGAAGAGTTCTACCGGAATACTTCAAAGATGTATCTCCGAAGAAGAAGGACATCAGCTCCTTGCCAAAATCCATGCTGGTCTTGGCGGTCACCATGCCGCAGCCCGGGCTCTTATAAGCAAGGCGTACCGTACCGATTTCTTGTGGCCGACGGCACGAGCAGATGCACAGGACCTTGTCCAAGGTTGTGTGGGATGCCAGCTTTTCGCCAATCAAAGCCATATGCCACCTACCGCCTTACAAACAATCCCCATTACTTGGCCTTTAGCGGTCTAGGGGCTTGATATGGTCGGACCCCTCAAAGGGGGAAGCCATAAGAAAAAATATCTGCTGGTCATGGTAGATAAATTCACTAAGTGGATAGAGGCCAAGCTAGTTAAAATGGCCGAAGCGGGACCAGTGATAGACTATATATCCGGTGTCATACACTGTTATGGTGTGCCACACAACATCATCACCGATAAAGCTCCAATTTTATAGCTGACGAAGTGAAAAATGGTGTTCTAACCTGGGCAACAAGCTCGATTATGCCTCCGTCTATCACCCCCAAACAAACGGTCAAGTGGAACGAGCTAATGGTCTTATCATGAGTGGCATTATGCCTAGACTGGTACGGTCTTTAAAAGAGTCAAACAAACACCGGGTCAAGGAGCTCGACTCCGACTTCATGGTGTACGACGCAGAAGCTGTTTTGCGCTGTGACATTATTCATGACTCACCTCGAGTGTGCATGTAAGAAGAGAGAGAAGCCGAGCTAGATCGGCAGGACAATCTTGATGCCCTGGAGGAGGAGCACGATGTTGCAAAAGCCCGTTCTGCATTCTATCAACAACATGCTCGCAGATACCAAAGCAGAGAGTTGCGGGCCAAGACTTACAATGTTGCTGAACTCGTTCTACTCTTGCCAAAAAATAAAAAGGGAAAACTCAAGCCCAAGTGGGAAGGTCCCTTCATTATACATGAAGTTCTCACTCGAGGTGCGTACCTTCTATGTGACGCATCAGATAATCGCTTAGAGCCGAACCCGTGGAGTGCCGCCAGACTCCCAAAATTCTACGCCTAGAGCCGGACTCATTGTTTGTTTTCTTTGTCTCCTCTTTTCATTTTCTCTCTCTTTAAATATTTTTCTTTAGCTTTATAGCTCTTGTGTGGCTAGAACGCACACTTATGAGGTACACATCCTTAAATGTATACGTCCATAACACCTGGGGGCTTCTTTTACAGAAGCACATTATCATTTTCCGAGCATCAAGCTTGCCACATATATGTCCTTTTCTCATATATACCTTTTCTTCGCCATGATATGCACCTTTATGACTTAAGTTTTTGCCAAGCTGGGTTGCTTGGCTCCTGTGCTTATGCCCTACGTTCCTGTTAGTTCGGCTGGGGCATAAAGGGAGCACCTCTACGATTGTTACAGCCGGGTCATCCGGACTTGTACCTTAGACTGGGTGAATCCGAAAGCTAGCATTCTTAAGGGAATAATTGGTCGGCGGACAAAAGACGTTTTACCCTCATTGCACTATGAACCCCCAGATATTATGTATACTGTGATTTTTTTTGAATCACAGTTTGGGCATGCATACTAACGCATGTTCACCCAGGGAAAGGAACCCTTAATAGAACTATTCTCTCTGGAAGATGTTTCTTACAATCAATAAGTAATATAACATAGCTAGCCGATACAAATTGTCTATTCAAGCAACTATGACCCCTATGCCTGGTTTCCACGCATGCCCTGGTATTTATTGCTGGTCTGGTATTCAGAAACACTCCGCACCTTCGGGTCCGGAGGTCGAAGCGAAAAGGTCTGCCATGACAATCGATTTGCAATTTGTCTAGGGACAAGATTTTTGATTGAAGTACATAGTCACCTGGACTCAAAAACTTCTTCCTTTATACCGTCTAACAGGCTGTCTAGCTTACAGTCCTGTTGTGAAAACTTGGGGGCTATCTGTACTTGGTCATGTACCAAGCTCACTGGAATATCTTGTCCATCTGACCCCCGAGGTCCGACCCGGGCCATATGATTCTGATCAAGTCCGGTACACCGTGTTTTCACCATGGCCCAGGACTCTTGTGCGCCTTCCCGGCAAGCAGATATCTTCCATAATATAAAGTGGCGCCGAGCTCCCTTGAACAGTTTCACAAGCTCCTCCATACTTACTGGAGGGAATGCAGATGGCCATAAAGCCTTGGCAACGCTCCGCATCGTTTTCCGGTCTCGCTCATACACTTTGTACAGCTCTTGTAACAAATTGCCTTGGAAGATGGATGCCTCTTCTTCGGGCCGCCCAGTCAAAATACCTACAAGAATAAACTTATCAGATGTCGCCTCAGCGAACTGTACGACAATAAGTTGAAAGGCATACTGAATATGTCGCATCGCAGCTTTTTGTTCTCCTTTATAGCGTTCGCTAGTTGGGCCCGCATATCCTTCAGCTCTTCGCCGAGCTGGGTATTGGCGTCCTGCAGCTTGTTCTTTTCGTCTCTGGTCCGTGTCAGTACACATTGACCAGCGGCCTCTTGCCTTTCAGCATGTTCCTTCTCCGCTTGTGCGGCCTTTAGCTTCTCTTCCATTTGAGCCAACGAGCTTGCCATCGTATAATACAACAATGTTTATTCGTATAAACACGACTGGCACATGATTACATTTTTCGGATAGAAGGGAACCTCACCAGTCGGTGCCTCCTTAAACTTCCCCAGTTCGGCGTTAATAGCAGTTAGCTGGGTCCGACACTGTTCCACCTACTGAGATAGCATGTTGTTCTTCTCCATGAGTACATGATTATACAATGATCCTTCAATCAGTTGTTTCAACTGCTTCAAGTCTCGGGGGCTACTGGTATGTGGTTCTCACTCTACATGATTATACAATGATACTTAACTGAGTACATGATTAAGTCTCGGGGGCTACTGGTATGTGGTACTAGTATGTGATCCTTAACTGAGTACATGATTATACAATGATACTTACCCGCATATCTTTCAAATATTGGTCAGTGGCTCTGGCAAGCCCATCCCGAGCAGCTCAGATGTATGCACCAGCCGAGCCGAAGGCATTGAATGCCTCTTCAGTAAAGCTGGGGTCGCGAAGAGCGGCCCTCCGTCGTCGATGATTCATGGCGCTCTCTACTTTAGAGTTTGTGACGGACACATCATCTTAATCCTATAAAGGAGGACAATCCGGCGTCACTCCCATATTAGCCCCCGCCATACAGGCAGGGTTTGGAACCTGATTGGTAGAGGCGCGACAGGCAGGATCCCTGGACATAGTCCGACAAACACTCTTCCTAATGAAACACAGCGGACAATGTGGCAGTTCGATGTGACTGCCAGGGGCGTATTCGAATCCATGCCTCTTTGATGAAGACTCGGCCATGTTGTCATCTGCCTTCCGCCTCGAAGACCCGCCCGGCACAGGCGCCGCTCTCTTATGAGACAGTGCGGTTGGTGAGGCATAACAAGGAAGCTCCTTTGGAGGAGATGCTCCCTGGGCACTTACGTGGGAAGAAGGAAGGAGACCAGGGTAATCGGCTACAATGGCCGGTTCTATGCCATCGTAGCTCGCCTGATAGAAGACCCCCTCCTTAAGCTCTCCAAATATATTCGGATCCTCCTCAAATCCAGAATCTAGGTCCCGAATATGATTCTTTGGCTGCGGAGCAGGGCTATAGATCCCCGCGGTGGCCTTCCGCCATTCTTGTTAAAGATGCACTACAAAAAAAAGACACATCCATGACATTTTGGGCTGAACGAATTTTTTTCTGTCATACATATGACACTTCTATGACGATAATTGTGACAAAACCCGGTATCATCATAGATGTGGTGGGCTCCTACTTCTATGACAAAAAATCATGATAGAAAATGGGCTTTTTGTCCTGGGCGGGTCGGAGACGCAGCTGCATGACATTCTTTGGGCCATCCATGATGGAAAAAACCGTGGTAGAAGCGAGGGCAAGGAAAATTTTGGGGAGTTCCCGGTTACGGTGGGAGGTCGGGGGCCGAGCGATGTGCGTTTCTCTCGTACACGTACGCACGTGTGTGCGAGGCATTGGCTCTAACTGAACCCGAGCAAGGCGTTGGGCTCTAACTGAACCCGAGAGATTGCAATGCAGGCTACGCGTTACTGAACCCGAACGATCGATCGATGCCTGTTAACTGAACTCGATCGAGCAATTCCTTCGCTACTGCTGCTAATTGAAGCCGATCGATGCTGCCTCTGGGATTAACAATGAGTGTTGTGGGGGGTTTGGATGAACAGTGAGCGGTGGCGTTGCCTCTGGATGAACAGGACCCCGTGGTGTGGTGGAGGGCTGGATGAACAGTAGATGGTGGAGGGGTGCCCGTGGAGGGGTGGTTGAACCGGACCCCGTGGTGTGGAGGGTTGGATGAACAGTAGACTGTGGAGGGGTGCCCGTGGAGGGGTGGTTGAACAGTAGCCGGTGGAGTAGCGCGCGGTGGAGGCTGGATGAATAGGAGCCCGTGGAGGTTGGAGGAGGTCGACGCTGGATATGAGCAGTATCCCGTGGAGTCCCGTTTTGCGGTACGCCACACCCCTCCAGATGAACAGGACCCCCGTTTTGACCGTAGCGCTCCAACACAAGTCCGTTTCGTCCGTTTTGCAGTACGCCACACCCCTCCCGATCAACAGGACCCCTGTTTCGACCGTAGGAGGTCCGTTTCTCGTCTGTTTTGCGGTACGCCACACCCCTCCCGATGAACAGGACCCCCGTTTCGACCGTAGGAGGTCCGTTTCCTCCGTTTTGCGGTACGCCAGACCCCTCCCGATCAAAAGGACCCCGTTCTGAACGTAGGAGATCCGTTTCTTTCATTGTGCGGTACGCCAGGCCACGTTTCCATCACATGTTCCGTCCAAGCCCTCCCGATGAACACAACCACGCATTTCGTTCCGACCTAGCCGGTTGGCTCCCATGGATTATGTTGCCTCCCGATGAACATGACGCATTCTGTTGCCTCCTGATGAACACGACGCATTCCGTTGCCTCCCCATGAACACGACGACGATGCTCTTTCTCCGTTCCGACCCAGCCATGTACACGATCCCTGGCCGTACATATGCGCGAGTAGGCGTTCGAGACCCCGCCCTTATGTACACATACATGGCCGTATTTTCTTTCTTGCACCCTAGACGTTGTACGTACGTGTACATGCTACGTGCGCGCCTCTACTACGACATGTACGCGCCTCTACTACGACACGTGCGCGCCTCTACATCCACCAGTATATATGTACGTACATGTTCGCGACTAGAATGACAATGCTACGTACGCTTCGACCAGGTGGGCCCGACTGTCAGGCAATTCCTTGCCTGTGAAGATGTAGCTGGTGGGTCCTAGCAGTCGGGGGGGCGAATCGTTTTTTTTTTTTGCCTCGACGCACTTCCTTGCGTGCGAAGATGTAGCTGGTGAGTCCTAGCTGTCAGGGGCCAATGCTTTTTTTGCGAAATACGGTGGCCCGTCCGTTGGGTCCCTGTTGTCAGGTGGAGGAATAATTATTTTGCACGTAATAAGGAGGCACTTCCTTGCTGCGGCCGTGGACCCAGCTGTCAGCCTCTCCACGTATAGTCCACGTCCGATGGAAGCCGTTCCTTGACCACGTTGACCACACCGCGCCGAGAGCACCAGGGCAGTGGACGACGGCGAGGCCAAGGAAGGGGACGACGCGGAGCCGGTGAAGACGCGGCAGTGGATGCCCACGCGTAGAGGAGTACGAGGGTTCACTGGTTCACTGCGGTGTGAGGTTGCCGTCGCGCAGAATAATATGGGGTGTGGGTGAGTAGAGGGATGGCCTGGCCAGCGGTGGGAGTAGTAGGGGGCGGTGAGGCCTCCGCCACATCGCAGCCGGCCACGGGAGGCAGGAGCACGAGGCACGACCGGCGCTGGTTTGGGTGGCTGGAGCAAGAAGACCAGAGGTTGAAGAAGCACTACGGCCGTTGGATGAACATCGTACGGTCACTGGAGCTAGAATCGTTCATATTGACTAAGTTCACAAAGCCCTTCGTCCCCTTCAACTTAGTAGGCCCACAAGTCAGCCTGCCACTATACTGGGTCCCAGCTAACAGGGGGAGTATTCATTTTTTTGTGTGTAATAAGGAGGCACTTCCTTTCGTGCGAAGATATAGCTAGTGGGTCCGAGCTGTCAGCGGCGGTAACATTTTTTTCGCGAAATACAGAGGCCCTTTCGGTGGGTCCCTGATGTTAGGTGGATGAATCATTATTTTGCGTGTAATAAGGAGGCATTTCCTTGCGTGCGGCCGTGGACCCAGCTGTCGGCCTCTCCACGTACAGTTCACTTCAGATGCATGTCGATCATTGACCACGTTGACCAGGCCGCGCCGAGAGCACCAGGGCGGTGGACGACGGCGAGGCCTAGGAAGGGAACGACACGGAGGCAAGGAATACTCAGCAGTTGTTTCCCACGTGGAGGGGAGTACGACTGTATGAGGGTTTACTGGTTCGTCTGCCGTCGCCGGAGAATAACAGCAGGTGTGGGTGAGTAGAGGGATGGCTAGGCGCCCGATGGGAGTACGGTGGGGCGGTGAGGCCTGCGCGGCAACTCAGCCGGCCACGGGGAGGAGGGAGCAGGCAGTTCTGCCGGCGCTTGTTTGAGCGGCTGCAGATGGAAGAGCAGAGATTGAAGAAGCACGATGGTCATTCGATGGACATCCAACAGTCACTGCTTGTGCGTCAACCTTTTTTTAGGAAAGCATCAAATCTGTGAAAAACAGCATACAGCCCACCTGCCATTATTTCTAATAATTTATAGCCCATTTGCTAATTCTTATGGTTTTTTTGGAGCCCATCTTCTTTTTGTTAGCATTACAGCCCATATTGTGGCCACGGTTAAAAAATTATACGAAATTTTGCATATTTCGGTGCGGTCCGAACTGTTTTTAATACCGAAATTTCGACTCACATTCAAACTGATTTGAAATATAAACGTATATCAATATAAAATCCAGGGAATTCTCCACCCATAAAAATTAATGTAATTTAAAATATCGAAATGAAAAAAAAAGATATTTGAAACTAATTGTCGGTTTGATGTGTTTTGAAAATGTACATCCCATTTATCATTACTGATGGGCCATTTTCTCGGCCAGCCGAATGAAAGCTCTCCTCTTCTTGAAAGATTTGCAGCCCAGCAGGACTAACAAAGCTACTTACATGGCAAATCACAAAAGACTGGGTTGTGGCTGTGGACCCAGCTGTCAGCCTCTCCATGTACAGTACTCTTCCGATGGAAGTTGTTCCTTGACCATGTTGACCACACCATGCTGAGAGCACCACGGCGGTGGACGACGGCGAGGCCTAGGAATGGGACGACGCGGAGCCGGGGAAGACGCAGCAGTTGAAGCCCGCACGGAGAGGAGTACGAGGGTTCACTGGTTCGGCTGCGGTGTGAGGCTGTCGTGGCCGCAGGGCCTGGCCAGCAGTGGGAATAGTAGGGGGCGGTGAGGCCTCCGCGGCACCACAGCCGGCCACGGGAGGAAGGGCATGCGGCACGACCGGTGTTGCTTTGGGCGGCTGGAGCAAGAAGACCAGAGGTTGAAGAAGCACTACGGCCGTTGGATGGACATTGTACGATCACTGGAGCTAGAATCGTTCATATTGACTAAGTTGACAAAGCCCTCCATCCCCGTCAACTTAGTAGGCCCACAAGTCAGCCTCCCACAATGGTGGGTCCCCGCTAGCAGGGGGTATTAATTTTTTTGTGCGTAATAAGGAGGCACTTCTTGCGAGCCAAGATATAGCCGATGGGTCCGACATGTCAGCGGGGGGAATGTTTTTTCGTGAAATACAGAGGCCCTTCCAGTGGGTCCCAACTGTCAGGTGGAGGAATCATTATTTTGCGCATACAGTCCACGGCCGATGGATGTCGTTCGTTGACCATGTTGACCATACCACGCCGAGAGCACCATGGCGGTGGACGACGGAGAGGCCTAGGAAGGGAACGACACGGAGCCGGGGAAGACTCGGTAATGGTTGCTGTCATGGTTTTGTCACGGCAGATGTCCTAGAGAAAGGACTTAGTCATGAGACCATCGCAATGGGTTAGCTCGAAGGGGTTAAAGCGGACACAGGGACGCAAGATGGTTTATACTAGTTCGGCCCGTTCGATGAAGGTAAAAGCCTATGTCTAGTTGTGATGGAATTGATGGGGTTTCGATGACTAGGGAGCAAAACAAGCTTCGCCTAAGTCTCGAGTTGTTGTCTGTTCTCCTAAACCGCCGCCGGGTCGTCCCCTTATATACACGGGTGACGCCCGTCGGTTCACAGAGTCCTAACACTGGTTCATATTCGTATCCGGGTTGGTCTCTCCTTATTCCTATCTTACAATACAAGTTTACATACAGATGCCGGTTTATGGCTACAAGTCTTAAACCGACTACGGGCCTCAGGCCCTCATCTATCTTCTTGGGCTTTAACACTCTTGAGTTACTGATGAAGTTAACCCGGTCCACATAGGCCGGTTTATGCCCAGTAGTAATATCCCTAATATTAGGCCCCAGATTGATTTGAACGGGTTCATGTCAATCCTTAGCAAAATCTTCATCTTCAACATCTTCTCGTAGTTGCTGAACCGCCATGATGTCATCCTCTCCAGTTGCTGCAAGCCAAGGTGATGTCATCTCTCATAAAGAAAACATCCATGATATCTCCTTGTTTAATAAACTCACAACAACCGAGGCGATAACTCCGCTTCCGAAATTTTCGGTTCCTGGATTCACGCGCCTGACACATGTCTTTTTGCCTTATAAATAGGGACGAAGGGTTATTTCTTTTCTCCCCTTCGTGCCCTTCCTCTTCGTCTTCCTCGCGTCGCCAGTCTCAGAGCTCCGCCGCCACCGTCGTCTTTTGCATCGACCTTGGCCGCTGCATCAACCTGAGCGCACCAGAAAACCGCGGTGACCTTCTGCATCTTCGTCAACTCTGGTAGGTCTTCTGCTCTTCTCAACATAGATCTGTTCTAGGGTTTCATGTTCTTGCTGCGTTCATCACCTGTTCATGTTCATATGCTAGCTCCTAGATGCATCTGTGAACCCCTTCTCTGTGTAGTGATAACTTTTAGTATCCGCATTTAGTTTCATGCCTAAAACCATAGATCTCACATATATTTCTGCCCATTGATTCAATACTGTTCTGCTTTGAGCTTTTGAATATTTTCCTTCTTTTCTGAACTTCCTTCAGATCCATCGTTGTAGAGAAATCTTGTGAAATCTGTTTCTGTACACTTACCCATCCACAATCTCAACTGTTTCAATGCTTAGATCCGGCGGTTTAACTTGGTGTAGAAAAAATTAACAAACTCGTATATACCATTAGTCCCCTTGTTGAACCGCCAGATGCTGTCGCTTCGTAAAACTCCGGTTTAGATAGAGCTGTCTCCGGTTTAACACTGTACATACCAGTGTACTTTAATCAATGCATTCTCGAACCAGAATCACCTATCTTGTAGATTTCATCATGGCCAAGCAAGTATATGGGTGCAACTGGGTTCCTTCTCGCGTCATAGAGACTCAACTGAACAATTTAGTCCTGATCGGCGCTTTAAGCAGCAAAAACACCATCCATTGGAGGGTCCCTGGCAAAGAATGCCCTCCCACACCTCAAGAAGGAGAGGTCATCGTTTTCGCAGATCACTTAGCCCGGGGCTTTAATCCGCCCGGTTCTAAATTTTACCGGGACGTTTTAGCCAATTTTCAACTCTGCCCACAAGACACTGGCCCCAACTCTATTACAAACATATGTCACTTCCAAGTGCTTTGTGAGGTGTTCTTTCAAGAGGAGCCCACAGTTGAGTTGTTCAGAGACTGCTTCCATCTAAACCGCTGCACTAAGTTTACTGACGGTTCCAATACGGAATTGGGTGGTGTGGCGATTCAGAAAAGGAAAGAGGTCACATACCCTCACGCCAAACTGCATAGCCACCCCAAAGAGTGGAATCAAACATGGTTCTATTGCAAAGACACCTCCCCTTCTGATGAAAATCCCTTGCCTGGCTTTCGTCCGGAGCGGCTTAGCAATACACACCCCTTTCCGCAAAGGTTGACTGCCAAGGAGAGAAGCAAATACGCTCCTCAACTGTCCAAGCTCAGAGCCTTCATGGCCAACGGTTTAACAGGGTTTGATCTCGTTCGTTGTTGGATATCGTGGAGCATACTGCCCCTTAGTCAATGCTCCGGTTTGATGTGCGAGTATACTGGCAGTGTTGATGACCCACTGCGACATGTTAACATCCAGCTCACCGATGAAGAAGTCACAGAGGCTGTGAAGAAAATGTTGAATGAACCGGAACACATCTGTGCTCGAATCGACCTGCTTCCCTTCTGTGCCACCAACAAACCGCCAGCTGTAAGAGTTTGATTTTTCTTTTTACTGAACCTGTCATTGATATATCTGGCCATTGTTTAATATCAATATCTGTTTAAACAGGGCGATGATCCGTTTTGGAGCAAGAAGCTTCCACAAGAGAAGCCAGAAAAAACAGACAAACCGGAAAGACCAACCCGGCCAAAGACTAAAGTCGTGAAGCGGCCTGCTCATAAGAAGAAAACCACTGCATCTTCTGATCCGGCCGCTGATGATGATGTGGATAATCTGGACCTTGAGGTAGAGCTTGACTCACTTGGCTTATTTTTCACATGCCTTATTGATGATGATATTTGTCGGGATGATGCCGAAGCCAGCCATGCTGATGCTGCAGAGGTAATTACTCTCTCTTCCGATTCAAACCCTTTGCCTTCGCTAAAAATCCGTCAGGCAAACTGGAAGGTTAAATTTTCTCATCCTCTTGCTTACTTGGATCCCAAATTTCTTATGAAGACCCAACAGCACGAAGCTCGCCGCACAATCCGGCACAGCGGCCAGGTAGTTACCTCCGCTGGTTTACCGAACAATCCGGTTCGGAAACGCCTTTCAGAGGCCTCTAATTTTCTTGTCAGTGCTTGTCCTAAAGAGGGCTGTTTTCGTCAACCTCTTAATCCATCTGACTCCGATTATCAGGTTACTTCCCACTCATCCTCTGGCGAGTCATCGGCTACTCAGCTGCCACCGCTCAAAACGGTGCTTGGGTAAGCTATACTTATCATAATATTTCTGGTACATCACTTTGGAACATATGCTGTATTTGACTTTGTTATTCCTTTCAGGGTTAAGCCTAGGCCGAGCCAGAAGGCTCGCCTGGATAAAGCAGCCGAGGAGGATGCCGTCCCTGAACTGGGTAAAACACCAGATCTTGAAGCGGCTATTTGTGAAGATATACCCAATGAACCACCACATCAAGATGACGATTTTATTGCTGAAGAAAGGCCTATTGACACCTCAGGCCCTGTCGACCAGCCCACAAGCCCCATCCGGTTTGGGAGATCCACCATTCCATCCCAGCCTGCTGACAAACTAACTGTGCCAGTGCAAACCGGTGATGCTAAGGATGATGAAGTTGTAATTACTGGCATTGGCCGTATAGAGACCAGCAATCCTGTTGTCTTATCCAAGCATACCGCCAAAGAAGAACTTGCTGCCATGGGCAAAGGCAAGTGGAATGTTGACTTGGCGACCTATGCTGCTCTGAATGCCCAAGATCTTCATTCTGGCTACCTGAACCGTCTATATACCAGCCGTGATTATGAAGCTGGTCTGGTGAAAATGATGAAAGAGAAATTTGAGGTAACTTCCATGTGCTTTTTCCTGCTTGGATATTTCAATCTTGTTAATTCTCCTAGCCCCCAAGGGCCGATTTAGAATCTTCATTCAAACCGGGACTTGCTAATATAAATCTCAATGCTTCGGAATTCGCTGATGTAGCCCCCAAGGGCCGGTTCAACTTACGTAGTTAAACCGGGACTTTAAGTAATTGTCATCTTTATTCGAGCAAATAGCCATTAGCCCCCAAGTGCCAAGTTGAATACTTGTATTAATCTTGGGACTTTAGAAACTATTGAAAGATTAAGATCAAATATGCATTAGCCCCCAAGGGCCAAGTGCATAACTTGTTATGTGGTTGGTACTTCAATTGCTGTACTGCTTTCGGAATCATATAACTGTCTGTATGCAGGCTGAGCTGAAGACAAAAGAAAACCAAGTCGCCGTTCTCCAACAAAATATGAAATCCCAACATGCTGAAACCTCTAAAGCAAAAGAAGAGTTGACCAGCGCTTTAAGCGTCATGGAACATCTTTTGTAAGAATTTCAAGAAAGAACGGGCGGACTGGGTCACTGAGAAGGCCGCTTTAACAAAGCAAGTTGAAAATGCCGAAGCCGCACTTAAACCGGTGGTAGATGAACTGACCAGCGTAAAGCGTCAAGTGCATGCTATGACTGCCGCTATCTTTGGTAAGCTTTCTTGATTTCTGTAATAACTCGGCCTTCTTATGATGTGTCCGGTTTGTGAATCCTTTGTAAAGTTTGCAGGGACACGCATTGATCACTTGGGGTCAGATGTGCAGAAGAAGTTGAAAGCTGCCTATACACTGATAGAGCAATTATATACTGGCGCGCAGCGGATCATCTCAACTGCGTCCCATAACAACCTGGCGCCCAGCTTGGTCCAAGACACCCTGAAAAGACTGTCTATTCTTCCTGCCCAGGTTGAAGAGCTGAAAAATCTGCTGCTCGAACCGGTGCTATCAATGCCTTAATCCGGGCAAAAGCGTGGGTGCCGGATTTTGATCCTGTTGAAGCAGCTCAAGGCTACCCCCACTTGAAACAAGATGGTTCAGAGTTCAACGAGGAGGACCTGAGAGCGCTAAATCGGGAGGTGTGCCCTCTAGCTTGTCAATTGGTGGAAGAGGCAGACTTGTCTCATTATCAGGCCCAATATGACAACCAGAACAAACGAGTGGCTGCACCAATTCCTGAAGGGGAGAATCTAATCCCTCCAATCCGTAAGCATACTTATGCTCCTGATATTAAACCGTTGTTGTTGATCCATGATGAAGTTGTCTTTCAAGCCTTAATGGGAATCAACTGGACAACTGTTGATTTCCAGCCACTGGGTAGGGAAGCAGAAGCTGAAGCGGCGCAGGATGACCCGCAACCATCAGACCAGGGCGGCGACCAAGCTTGAACCGGAGGCTGGTTTAAACTACCTCTTTTTTATATTCCACCGAGAAAACAATGATCTTATTTGGGCACCATGTTGCCTTGTAATAGGATAGCCAATACTCTTGCTTTTAAGATGCCTTCGTGCATAGCTACTGGTACTTACACTTCTTTTGAATGATCAAAACCTTCAATCTATTTTTCCTGCAATCATAAAATCTTAAACTGCCAAGGCGGTTGTACCGCCAGCCGGATTATGATCTTTATATATATGCAATGAAATTGAGGTACATGATCGAATCTTGTGATACAAAATACCTGCCATTGCTGGGCATGAAGTTGGCGTTGCCAATCTTGAAACAGAGGTATACAAACCTATACCGTCGAAGGAGAAAGTAGCTCCTGTGTATGTAATGCCGGTTTACCATATAAACCGTGCCGGGTTATGATAAACACCGTGTTATTTCAAGATGTGAATAGAAAATCAAACCGAGCAAATAGTCTCCGGATTAAAAATGGATCGTATGCCGTCAATTGACAGTTGAACCTGTTTAAAACTTTGTCGGTTTAAAAACGCAACAAACATAAAGAAATATGTATCAAGGAAAATTTTCCAAGCAAAGGCAATGATAAAACCGTTTGCAAAAAGAGGCTTATTTGAGCCGATCAGATGGCGTTACCATGGTCGGACACGACCAAGCCCCCGATAGGTGTGGCTATGGTCCAAGTCAGCCAGGTCCCCAAATGAAACCGTGGCATTATGCCGATCAAAAGGCGTGGCAATGGTTCGGGTTCGACCAAGCCCCCAAGTGATTTTGTGGCCTTAGGCCAATCAAGAGGCATGACTGGTTCAGAGTTGACCATGTCCCCAAGTGATCTAGTGGCTTTCGCCTATCAAAAGGTGTCGCATTGGTTCATATATGACCAAGCCCCCGAATGATATTATAAAAACTTCAAGGGGTAAACCGGAGGTCGCTTTAAGACAGAACAACTCCATGTAACCACACATGATGTAAAAGAACAGATACCCCGCTTTAGCTGAGGTTCCGGTTTGTTATATTAATCATAATATATACATCGTCATAATATGTACATAAGTAGAGCCAATGGCTCAGGTATAGTAAGGCCGAAGATTAGCTATGTTCCACGGCCTGTTGGTCTCCTCCTCTGATGTACGTGAGTCTTTATGCTCTCGAATATCAATCAGATAGTATGACCCGTTGTGCAGATTCTTGCTAACCATGAAAGGTCCCTCCCAAGGTGGGGATAACTTATGCATATCAGTCTGATCTTGGATGAGCCGAAGCACCAAATCTCCCTCTTGAAAGGTTCTGGTTCTAACTCAGCGACTCTGATAACGATGAAGATCCTGTTGGTAAATCGCCGAGCGGGCAGCTGCTATGTCACGCTCTTCATCCAACCGGTCCAAAGCGTCTTGCCGTGCTGTCTCGTTGTCCGCTTCAACATAAGCCGCCACACGAGGTGAATCATGACGAATATCAGTAGGCAGAACCGCCTCCGCTCCATAGACCATGAAGAATGGTGTGTATCCTGTTGATCTGTTGGGTGTGGTATTGATTCTCCATAACACAGATGGTAACTCTTCTACCCAACAACCTGGTGTTCTCTGCAAAGGAACCATAAGCCGGGGCTTGATTCCTCTCAAGATCTCTTGATTAGCCCTTTCTGCTTGACCATTGGACTGTGGGTGCACTACGGATGAAAACTCAAGCCGGATGTGCTCACGTTCGCAGAACTCCTTCATGGCACCTTTGGACAAATTGGTACCATTGTCTGTGATGATACTGTGTGGAAAGCCAAACCGGAAAATCACTTTTTTGATGAACTGAACCGCCGTGGCCGCATCACACTTGCTAACAGGTTCTGCCTCCACCCACTTTGTAAACTTATCAACCGCCACCAGGAGGTGGGTCTTCTTATCCTTGGACCGTTTGAAAGGCCCAACCATATCCAACCCCCAAGTTGCAAATTGCCAAGTGATTGGAATCATTCTCAATTCTTGAGCCGGCACATGAGCACGTCTTGAAAACTTTTGGCAACCGTCACATCGTCTGACCAGATCCTCCGCATCAGCATGAGTAGTTAACCAATAGAAGCCATGGCGGAACGCTTTAGCCACCAAAGATTTTGAACCGGCGTGGTGACCACAATCTCCTTCGTGGATCTCACGCATAATTTCATAGCCTTCTTCAGGAGGCACACAACGTTGAAACGCCCCTGACACACTGCAATGATGCAACTCGCCATTGACAATAGTCATGGACTTGGATCGCCGGATTATCTGTCAGGCCAGAGTCTCATCCTCTGGTAACTCGCCTCGGTTCATGTACGCAAGGTAAGGAAGCGTCCAATCCAGAATAACATGAAGAGCTACCACCAATTGAGCCTCCGGATCAGGAATAGCCAAATCCGCTTCACCAGGGAGCTTGACCCACGGGTTGTGCATCACATCGAGGAAAACATTGGGCGGGACCGGTTTGCGCTGAGAACCCAGCCGGCTTAAAGCGTCCACCGCTTCGTTCTTCCGTAGGTCCACGTGGTCCACCTAATAGCCTTTCAAGTGACCTGCAACAGTATCCACCTCACAACGATATGCTGCCATGAGTGGCTCCTTGGAATCCCAAGTGCAAGACACGTGCTGAGCCACAAGGTCCGAGTCACCAAAGCACTTAACTCTACTTAGATTTATCTCTTTAGCCATCCGGAGACCGTGGAGCAAGGCTTCATACTCAGCTGCATTGTTAGTACAAGGGAACATTAGGCGGAGAACGTAACAGAACTTATCACCTCGTGGGGAAGTTAATACGACTCCATCCCCCGAGCCCTCCAATTGCCTAGATCCGTCAAAATGGATGGTCGAATATGTGTGATCCGGTTTGTCTTCAGGTGCTTGCAGTTTCGCCCAATCATTGATGAAATCAACAAGTGCTTGAGACTTAACCGCCGTCCGCGGCACGTACTTTAACCCGTGCGGCCCAAGCTCTATAGCCCACTAGGCAATCCGGCCAGTCGCTTCCCGGTTCTGGATGATATCGCCCAAGGGAGCAGAACTGACTACCGTAATGGGGTGCCCTTGGAATTATTGTTTAAGCTTCCGGCTTGCCTTAAAAACACCATATACCAGCTTCTGCCAATGCGGATACCTTTGCTTGGACTCAATAAGTACCTCGCTGATATAATAGACCGGACGTTGAACCAGATGCTCCTTGCCTGGCTCTTTTCGCTCCACAACAATAGCCACACTGACCGCATGAGCATTAGCAACAACATATAGCAGCAACGGCTCCTTGTCAATGGGAGCGACGAGCACAGGCGGATTGGCCAATTACCGCTTTAAGTCCTCAAATGCCTTATCAGCAGCAGAACTCTAGACGAATTGATCCGTCTTCTTCAACATCTGATACAAAGGGATTGCCTTCTCACCAAGGCGGCTGATAAACCGGCTCAACGCGGCAATCCGGCCTGCCAGGCGTTGAACATCATTGATACACTTTGGTTTAGCTAGGGAGGTGATGGCTGTGATCTTCTCCAGATTCGCCTCGATTCCCCTGTTGGACACCAGAAAACCCAATAACTTGCCTGCCGGTACACCAAAGACACACTTGGCCAGATTAAGCATCATCTTGTACGTCCTCAGGTTATCAAAAGTTTCCTTCAAGTCATCAACCAGAGTCTCCTTCTCTCTTGACTTAACCACAATATCATCCACGTAAGCATGTACATTGCGGCCAATCTGCTTGTGAAGACAATTTTGTACACACCGTTGATAAGTTGCTTGGGCACTCTTGAGCCCAAAGGGCATGGACACATAGCAGAAGGCTCCAAAGGGTGTTATGAACGCCGTCTTCTCCTGGTCCTTAACTGCCATTTTGATCTGATGATAGCCGGAATACACATCCAAAAAACTCAAACGCTCACAACCCGCCGTAGCATCAATAATTTGATCAATACGGGGAGGGCAAAAGGGTCTGCCGGACAAGCCTTATTAAGATCCGTGTAATCCACACACATGCGCTAGGTGCCATTTTTCTTAAGGACCAGCACCGGATTAGCAAGCCACTCAGGGTGGAAAACTTCAATAATAAAGCCAGCTGCTAAGAGCCTGGCTACCTCTTCTCCAATAGCCTTGCGTCTGTCTTCGTTAAACCGGCGGAGGGACTGTTTCACCGGTTTATATTTAGGATCCACATTAAGGGTGTGGTCAGCGAGTCGCCTCGGTACACCTGGCATGTCATAGGGCTTCCATGCAAAAATGTCCCAATTCTCACGGATGAACTCGATGAGCGCGCTTTCCTATTTTGGATCCAAATTGGCACTGATGCTGAACTGCTTGGACGAATCGCCAGGCACGAAGTCAACAAGTTTAGTCTCAGCTGCCGATTTGAATTTCAGGGTCGGATCATGCTCCGTAGTTGGCTTTTTCAACGGAGTCATGTCTGCCGGATCAACATTGTCCTTATAAAATTTCAGTTCCTCGGTGGCACAAACCGACTCTGCGTAGGACGCATCTCCTTCCTCGCATTCCAAAGCGAGTTTACGTCTTCCGTGAACCGTTATTGTCCCCTTGTGACCCGGCATTTTGAGGTGCAAATACACATTACAGGGCCGTGCCATAAACTTGGCGTAGGCCGGTCGCCCAAATAGGGCATGATATGGACTTTGGATTTTTACCACTTCAAACGTCAATCTCTCCGACCTGGAATCATGATCATCTCCAAAAACCACTTCCAGAGCTATCTTACCAACAGGATATGCTGACTTGCCAGGTACCACACCATGGAACACCGTATTGGACGGTTTGAGATTTTTATCTGTTAGTCCCATACGACGGATGGTCTCATAGTACAAGATATTAATGCTGCTCCCTCCATCCATGAGCACCTTGGTGAACTTATATCCTCCCACCTGAGGCGCCGCCACCAGAGCCAACTGACCCGGATTATCAACCCGGGGAGGGTGATCCTCTCTGCTCCATATGATTGGCTGTTCAGACCAGCGTAGATAACGGGGCACGGTCGGTTCAACAGAGTTGACTACCCGCCTCTGAACCTTCCGGTCTCGCTTGTCCAAGCTAGTGGTGAAGACATGGTACTGCCAACTATTCAACTGCTTTGGGTTGCTCTGGTAACCCGACTGTTGCTGCTGCTGGTTATAACCACCCTAGTTGTTCTGATTATTTTGATTGTTATGTCTGCTCGGATTACCATTAAATCCCGAACCGGAATTTCCTCCACCGTATCCCGGCCCGGATCCTGAGCCACCGCTGGAGCCGTGATCATACCGGAAAGCATTAGAATTCTTGAACTCCTGCATAATGTAGCAATCCTTCCAAAGGTGGTTTGCTGGCACCTCCTTCATCCCATGCTTTGGATAGGACTGGTTCAGTAGATAATTTAGGCGGTTCGGGTTAGGGTTGGGCGCCCCACTACGATTCGACGGTTTACCCTTGCGTCGCTAGCCCTTGTCCTGCGCGTTGGTATTAGCCACAAAGTCCATGTTGCCATCCGCTTTACGCTTGCCTCCGCTACCATTGCCTGCCGAGTGATGCTGCTGACCTTTGGAGTTGCTATTCCTCTTTCCCTTCCCTGCCTTGTCATCATCAGACTCGGGATCCTTGGTACTATCAGAATCAGCATACTTTACCAAAGCAGCCATGAGGGTCCCAATGTCAGTGCAATGGCGCTTCATCCGTCCCAACTTCAGCTTTAGGGGCCCAAACCGGCAGTTGCCTTCTAGGGTTATGACTGCAGTGTCGGCGTTGATGCGGTCTGATGAATGCAACACTTGTGAGACCCGGCGCAGCCAATGAGTCGTCGATTCTCCTTCCTCCTGGACGCAGGCAGCTAAGTCCACTATCGACATAGGCTGCCTACATGTATCCTTGGAATTACTGATAAACCGGGCTTGGAATTGGGCCCATGAACTGATAGAATTGGCCGGTAAGCTTTTTAACCAAGTATGGGTTGTTCCTTCGAGCATCATGGTGAAGTACTTCGCACATGCCGCATCATCCACATCAAGCATCTCCATGGCCATCTCATAGCTCTCCACCCATGTCTCTGGAGGTTGATCCCCCGTGTAATTTGGTACCTTGCGCGGGCCTTTGAAAATCCTTGGGCAGGCGCACATTGCGTAAAGCGGGGACAAGGCAAGGCACCCCCAAAGAACTAGAAGTAACACCAGGTTCGACCGAGATAGTTGGACGAACCGGCATAAGCTACCAAGCCTGATACTGTGCGGCTAACTCGGCCTCCCTGCGCGCTCGGGCCCGGTCCACCACTTCTTGAGCGTTATCAGCACCACCCGCCGGGTTGTTGCCGTGGGGTGCTCCACGTCATTCATTACTTGACACGGCCGGTTCATCCATATGCCTGCTATAGCTCCGGCTTGGACGTGGGGTCGAGTGGATCCGGTGGAGGCTGTACGAGTATGCTTCCTATTGGACCAAAGCTGTCCTAAGAAGCTCCTTGACCCGGTGCGTCTCTACCGCCTGCGGCGAGTCACCTTCAATTGGAATGGCCTCCAGCCGTGCAGCAGTAGCAACGAGATTGTCCATCGGGTTGGAGTAGTGACCCGGAGGTGTTGAAACAGCCTGAGGTACAACAATGTCATGACGAGGCAGATCCATCAAACGGGGATGAACCGGCGCGCCGGTCCCAGGAGCTTCCGCCCGGTTTACCACCAGCGGATTACTGCTTCCTGCTCCTGGGGTGTTGAAAAGGTCTCTGGCCTCGAAAACCGAGGGCAAACATGATCGGTACTTCCTCTTCCTGACTTCATGCGATGCGTTCTGGTCCAACATGAGCCTGTAGGCTTGTGCGTCTAAAGCGGACCGCTCTGCGGTCATCCTGGCATTCTCAGCTGCCAGGTCCGCCTTGGCCTGGGTGATCTGTTCCCTCACCTTTGCAATCTCCGCGTTGTGGACGTCCTGATCCGCCGGGTTAGCTTCTGCCATAAGCACAGCCAATGCATCAAATAGGTCTGATAGAACTTGAGCGGCGAGCGTACAGAGCCTCCTGCCCCGGCAGCCGTCGCTGCTACTGAACCGGAGGTTATTGCCGCAGCGGTCGAAGAATGAAGCACTGCCTGTGTGCCGGCCATGAATATTCCAACTCGATTGGGTAGATCAGAGGGGTCCGGAATACTGTCGCCATCGGAACAGCCCCCAATCCGGCCATCTTGTAGCTGATATAGAGATTCGGTTTCTTCGGTTGATGACTCGCCGCCGGAATAAACTACGGTCTCGCTGCCAGATTCTGATTCATCCTCATAACTTCCTCCATGGATGACTCCCATGAAGGCACGCTTCACAGCCGGTTTAACCCGGGCAGATCGCGCACGCTGAGCCGTTTCGACGAGGTCGGTGCAGATGTCCGGCTCAGGGCCCGGTTCACCGATTTTCCTGATGAAAACGTGTATGCCACCAAAGGGGACCCGGTACCCGTACTCAACTGAGCCGGCCTCAGGGCCCCAGCCTGCATCGTCGATGTAGAGCTTGCTGCGACGACTCTTAGTCATCCGGCCCGCAGCGTAGCCCTCGAGTCCTTCAAAGCGGCCCTCCAAGCACTTGAAACCATCGTGCAATAGCCCCACGGTGGGCGCCTACTATCGTGGTTTTGTCATGGCAGATGTCCTAGAGAAAGGACTTAGTCGTGAGGCCATCGCAACGGGTTAGCTCGAAGGGGTTAAAGCGGACACAAGGATGCAAGAGGGTTTATACTAGTTCGGCCCCTTCGATCAAGGTAAAAGCCTACGTCTAGTTGTGATGGAATTGATGGGGTTTCGATGACTAGGGAGCAAAACAAGCTTCGCCTAAGTCTCGAGTTGTTGTCTATTCTCCTAAATCGCCGCCGGGTCGTCCCCTTATATACACGGGTGACGCCCGTCGTTTCACACAGTCCTAACACCGGTTCATATTCGTATCCGGGTTGGTCTCTCCTTATTCCTATCTTACAATACAAGTTTACATACAGATGCCGGTTTACGGCTACAAGTCTTAAAACGACTACGGGCCTCAGGCTCTCATCTATCTTCTTGGGCTTTAACACTCTTGAGTTACTGATGAAGTTAACCCGGCCCACATAGGCTGGTTTAGGCCTAGTAGTAATATCCCCAACAGTTGCCCACGCGGTGGGGAGTACGAGGGTTTACTGGTCTGAGTGCCGTCGCCGGAAAATAACAGGAGGTGTGGGTGAGTAGAGTAATGGCCTGGCCAGCAATGAAGTAGGGTGGGCGGTGCGGCCTGTGCGGCAGCACAGCCGACACAGGAGGCGGGAGCAGGCAGTCCCACCGGAGCTGGTTTGGGCAGCTGGAGCAAGAAGATCAGATATTGAAGAAGCAGCACGGCCGTTGGATTAACATCCACCGATCACTGCTGCTAGAATCGTTTGTGGACTAAGTTGACAAAGCCAAAGTACACGTCAACCTAGTAGACCCACAAGTCAGCCTCCAAATCTGTCCCAAACAACATACAGCCCAAAATTTCTAGCCAGATTCAAATTAATTTTAAATATAAATATATCTTAATTTAAATTCAATGAAATTTTATCCGCACAAAAATAATGAAATTTAAAATATCAAAATCCAAAACAAAACAGTATTTTGGAACTAATTGCCTGTTTGATGTATTTTTTCATTTTACAGCCCATTTATTATTACTTATAGCCCATTTCTTATTACTTATAGCACATTTTCTGGGAAAAATGCATCCCTCCTCGTCTTGAAAGATTTCCGGCCCCGCAGGGCATAGAAAAGCAAGTAGGCCTACGTTGGTTATTCTGCAAAAAACTAAATAGCTGGCTAGCCATTTTTAGAAAGGAAAAAACCAAACTGGGTTGGTAATGTGCTAAACATATGAAATAAAAGCCTGGGCTAGACGGTCCACGGGTCCCCCACAACCCAGTTGATACCCTTCTACGTCCCGAAAAAACAAAATTATTACCCGCGCTGCTGGGTCCCTACTGTCATCCTCACCATGTACAGTCATCTTCTTATTCCTCTCGGTTGGTGACCATGTTGACAACACTAGAGGGCGGCACCGCGGCGAGCAAACCAAGGCGGAGGACGATGGTGAGGCCTCAGACGGGAACGGACAGGAGTCGGGGAAGATCACAGCCAGCCGTGGGAGGCAGGAGCAGGCGGTCCCGCCGGCGTTGGTTTGGCTTTGGCGGCTCGAGGAAGAAGAGACTGAAGAAATGCGATAGACGTTGAATGTCAATCCAACGGTCAAGGTTGGCACAACCGTTTGCTGACTAAGAGGACACCAAGTAGCATACTTTTTTATATATAGAAAGAAAATCAAAGACTTGGGAAGGCGTATAGAACAAGCTAGTGTACCAGTAAAGAGACGTTGCCGAGTTTTAGAAAAAAGAAAGACGTGCTCCGGTAGCTGGTTCGAATCCAAACCTAGACTATGACTATATATGGTGCTATGCTACTCTGCAAGTAATGAAACTGACATATCCAACGTTCGCTTCTCCCCTTCTCTACTTACTCTGCCTAGCATCAGAAGCTCTGGCCGCAGCAACCATGTCCGCTGGCTGCTCGTCTACCTGCTCTTCAGTAGGCAACAACCAGATATGCGCCAAGTCGCCACCCATACCATCGCTTGTGGGTCTCATCACACCCCCGCCGGCACGCGCACCGCAGCCGATTGCTCATCGCAACCTGCAGCCGTTTGTGTGGTGCCACTACTGCAAATCACGCAGAGTCATCCGTCGCGTCTCAACCACAATCCGCAACCCTGGCCGAGTCTTATACAAATGCCCGAATCATGGGGTAATAATATGTTTAAGTGTTGTTCTGCTGCTTTCAGTTGATGATTTTTTTAATAGTTTGGTTGATGATCTTCCAATTTGATTTGTGCAAAAAAGGGAAGATTCGTGTGATTTCTATTTCTAGGAAGTTGCTGATGTGGGGGAATGCAACTATGCTGATTATTTGGTTAGCCGAGGAATCCCAATACCAGCGGATTGGGGTGTTGGAAAAGTAACTGAAGGAACGACAGAAGAGGAAGATTGAGAGCAGAAGGTTAACGATGCAGTTCCTCTGATCATGGCCAAGCAACAGCTGCTGAACGGCCTTGACAGCAATGAGGAGATAAAAGAGCTTGTGAAGATAATGGGCAAAATCGATGTGCTCTGTAGGATGATTGTCTCTTTATTTGCAGTGTATGTAGCACACGTGATGTATTCAGTGGCTACGACATGAGCACTTTGCTGAAACTAGTAATGAATGAAACCTGTGTAGCAGGCTGGGCGTAGTGTTGTGAACATCTAATGATTTCTATTAACAGAAATCAGGGGGTATCCCCTTTTTCTCATATAAATAAATAAATAGCAGAGGCCCTGTCGAGTCAGCTTTGTTCTCATTCGAAGACGTCGAGCAAATTGCAGTCCAACAACAAACTATGTCATGAAATTCAAGTTTCACAGCCAAATATGAGTACAACTAAACAACAATGTCATCATGTTTTAGTTTTCATACAATCACCAAACACAAATCAGCATACATAACAAGTGATGTTCTCACAGCAAAATACTAAACAACATGTTCATCAGGTTTTAGTTGTCATAGCAAACAAAATTTCACATAGTAGATAAAAAAATGTCTTCTGACAGGCAAATACGACAAAAGCAATGTAATCATCATCCGCAGCAGCAGCGTCAACATATTCGCCATGTGTATCAGTCTGAATCATAATTCCCCACGGTGTCATCTTCTTCTTCGTCCTCAATTTCCTCGAACATTGGCTTCTTCTTGATCAACTCTTGTATGTCCACAGCATGACAGACAATCTTTTCCCCGACGTCATTGATGTGATGGTTCTCAAAGATATTAGGAACATCTGCGTTATCTTGTACATCAGGAGCAGTGTAAGCATCATCTTGTTGTGCAACTTCATTAAACGAATTCCTCTGCTCAAACCTTTGCAATACTCTGCAGTCATCGCTACGTGCAAATGTGTCTTCCAAGAAAAATATCTATGTTGCTTGATTTGCCTAAATAAAAGGCTCGTTGGTCTGGTACCCAGCCTTGACATTGATGGATTTGAAATAATCATCAGCACTGGGTTTTGCGATCCTGGAAAACAGGTTATACCAACGACAGCACAACAGAACCACACACCGATGATCCTCGAAACTAGAGATATACTGCAACTGAACAATGTCTGTTATGTTAGCATATATGTTAGTTGTCTCTTTGTCATACGTATCCGTGCTCATGATGGCACTATTTTGTGTCTTCCTGCCTTTGTCTCGTGCAAGGGTGTTGTAGCGCACATCTCCAACAACACAAGATTCATAATGTCTTACCTGAGTATCAGGACCCACTACTAGTGAGTAAAGGGCATCATTAACTACCTTCCCATCCTCCCGCATCTTCTTAACCTATGGTTAGAAAATTGACAAGCTGATCATCTTATGTACTCAATATATTAAAAAAAACTGACAGTGCACTTCAAAAGCTTACATGGTTCTTGAACCATTTCGCAAATCCTGCCATAACCAGTTTGTCAATGTTTCTTGGATATTGGGGCAGTAACTCCTCTTTGTATATGCTGCACAACATAGTGATCGCGTCAAACATCTAAATATATAAGAATGTGTTGCAAGTTTAGTAGATTATGATGTATAAGAAGCAGTACTGCACTTACTTGATATAAGGTAGTATCTCAGGATAGTTATTCAACACATACCAAACCATTTTGTCCAAATCTTTAGGTTTGTCCTCTTGTCGACTCTTCCCTGTAACTCGAATAGAATAATCGAAAACATTGAGCCCGGGATTGTCTTCAACCACCTCTTTACTAAGCTGATCAGCTGTTTCAATATATTTTGAGCAGAATGTCAATGCTTCTATAGCAATGTAGGCCTCTACAATGGAACCCTCGGGTCTAGATCTGTTCCTAACATAGCCCTTGAAAGTGCCTAGCCGCCTTTCAATAGGGTACATCCAGCCATACTGTACTGGACCTCTAAGTAGTGCCTCATCAGGTAGATGAACAGCCAAATGCACCATCACATCAAAGAAGGCTGGAGGATATATCTTCTCAAGGTCGCATAGGATAGTTGGTATCTTCTCTCTAAGACGCTCCAAAGCATCTATCCTGATATTCCTATTGCAGAGTTCCCTGAAGAATTGTCCCAACTCTGCAACTGCTCTGTATAAGTGAGGGCGGCCCAATCCTCTAACTATAACAGGTAAAACCCTTTGAAGTAGGACATGGCAGTCATGAGCTTTCAACCCTTGTACCTTATTTCCATCTGCACTGACTCTCCTTTCAGGGTTGGAAGCAAATCCATGTGGGAACCTCACACGTGACAGGACCTCGCAGAATTCTTTTCTTTTTACCTTGTCCAAGACGTACACAGCTGGTGCCATCTCCCGTGGTTTACCTTCATCTTGCACCTGCAAATCCTTTCTGATACCCAGGTGTGTCAAATCAATCCTAGATTTTAAGGTATCTTTCGTCTTGCCTTCAATATTAAGAAGTGTGCCGATAATGTTGTCACATATATTTTTCTCGATGTGCATCACATCAAGATTATGCCGCAGATCCAAATCTTTCCAATACTCCAAGTCCCACAAAGTGGACCTGTGGGTAAACAATAATCTCTCTTCTACCCTGCCACACTTCCTTTTCCTGCTACCATTACCAGGATGGTTTCCTGGTGTAATATGCCCGACCTTCTCTAATTCCACTTGCAACTCATCGGCAGTGAGCCTCTTTGGCGCATCACGGTTTTCATGCTTTGCATTGAACACATGTCTTTGGTATTTTCTAGGATGCGGCTTGTCCTTGGCAAGGAAACGGCAGTGTCCAATATAATAGATCTTGCTAAGTATTGTGTATGGCAGCGGATTCCTGTCACAGCGAACACCCTGACATAGTGCCTAAAGCAGGATAATCATGGACACACCAAATTATAACAACACACAGAAGGAAATCAGCTGGTGGGCTGCTATATAGGTATCGACTGAGAACACCCTTCCATAGCTGTTGACGTTCCTCCATAAGAGGCTCCATGAACAAATCAAAATCCTTTCCAGGACTTTTTGGACCTGGGATGAGCAAGGCCATCATGTAGTTTGATTGTTTGGTGTAGACATTTGGAGGCATGTTGTAAGGGATAACAAGCACTGGCCACAAGCTATATGTGGCGCTCTGGTGGCCAAATGGGTTAAATCCATCTGAAGCTAAGACAAGTCTAATGTTTCTCGGGTCAGCAGGAAACTATTTGTGTTTATCATTGAAGCTTTTCCACTCACTACCATGAGATGGATGGCTCATTACATTCTGATCTTTGTACTCCTGGTTCCTAGAATGCCACAGTACATCCTCTCTTGTTTCAGCATCATGAAACAACCTCTGCAATCTTGGTGTAATTGGAAAATGTCTCAGAACATTATGAGGAATCCTCTTCACAGCATCACCATCTTTCCATCTTGATGATTTACATTTCAGGCATTCACTTAAGTTGGCATAATCCTTCCGGAAGAGAACACAATTATTTTTACAAACATGGATCATATCATATCCAATTCC
This sequence comes from Triticum urartu, assembly GCF_056163025.1. Taxonomy (NCBI): domain Eukaryota; kingdom Viridiplantae; phylum Streptophyta; class Magnoliopsida; order Poales; family Poaceae; genus Triticum; species Triticum urartu. The sequence goes on along the minus strand of NC_141875.1, from coordinate 144,097,251 downwards.
AACTGCACGAAGGAAATTCTTCATTTTACTATAGGTGTGTGGCAGCACAGATGCATATGGGAAAGATTTGCGGAAAGCAGCCAACATTGCATCGAATGATTTGTTGGTCATCTGCTCAGATGTCTTCACCTGAAGAAAGGTGACCATAGCTGAGAATACTGACAGCTTATTTCCTGGGGTGACAGCAATGTTGCATTGTTCCAACATGCGGGCCCACCATTTTTCTTCTGCAGGTGAAAGTTCAAGGAATGCACGAGCATTTCGTAGCATTGGTTGAATGTTGGTCAAACTCACTGGCTCCGCCACCACCACCTCCTCCTCCTCTTCCACCTAAGCATCAGGCATATAAAGATGGTGATCTTCTGCTTCCACGTAGTCAATAACATTGACGTTCATAGCTTCACCATGATGAACCCAGCTAGTATATGTGACCGACATCCCATACAAGTGTAGATGATTTTGCACAGTTGACTAGGGTCTTGTACCCGAATTAATACAACTGCTACACGGGCAGAGCACATCTGATTTCGGACCACCGTAATCAGCTCTGATAAAGTTCATGAAGTTTTCAACCCCCTCGACATATGCAGCGGAGAATCTTTGAGCAGAAGTTATCCAAGTCGTGTCCATCTGTAAGACATACAAATTAGTTCTTCTACTAGATATTACAGGAAAAACATATATGCTTTTTTATGAAGTCCAGAAAAAATACCTAGGTCGATGTCTAAAGCTATGGCAAGATATTTGGACGAGCTTATCTAAGTAACAAAATATATGTAAAGCTAATTCAGCAAACAGATTTGAGTGCCAAATTATGGAAGGCTATTTCAGCAGTCAATGAGGCCGAGCACATAGCCATCAAACTATCGAAGGCCATCGCAGCAAGAAAGATCGAGTATAAAACGGTTTAGAGCTATTTCACCTAACAGATTGGCTACTAGACCATGGCAATCTACGTCACAATAAATATATGGCAAGATATTTTAGCAACTAATCGGCCTTGGCATGCCATCTCAGCTAAGCAGATTGAGTGCAGAATAGGGCAAGGAAGCTTCTTAAGCAGAGCATATTGACAGTAAACTACTTCGGCAAACAGTGAGATTAACATCGTCTATTAGCTAACATTCAACGCTACACCGACATGAACGGGGCCTCAGTCTAGAATGCGCATACCGTGGGAGAAGCTGACCGCCGTGCGTCTCCACACGAACGTCGGCAGCGGTGGCGGTGCTGACCACCGTGTGGCTCCACAGGAACGTAGCCAGAGGTGGCGACGCTGCTAGAGGATGGCAGTCTATGAGAGCGTACAGTGGGAGCGAGAGGATCGCCGAACCGCGGCGCCAACGTATCGGCGCGGCGGGGAGGGCGGCTTTGGCGGAGCGAATTTATTCGAGGGGGACAGAGGGGAGGGGGGTTTGGGGAATATTATTGGCTAGTTGGCCGAAGGGCGGTTTAATCGGATTTGGGGGGAATTTTTGGGTGTGGGGGGGTGGATTTTCGCGCGGTGGGCGGGGGGAGTTTGGCGCATGGTCGGTTTCTCCAAGTGCAGTCCCACGTGTCTGTGAATAGGTAAGCCGAAGCGTGTTCCATTTGTGTGAGCCGTGTGCAGGACCGAACGTGTGTGGGGTGCAATGCGACCGCAACAGGAGTGCTATGAGTGTACCGCCTTTTTTCCTTTTAAACTAGGTGCTTCGCCCCCTCAGAAAAAATTTGTTGCTTCGCGCGATCCATCGATACTTCTACTAGTAATCCGGTAATCTCGACTAAAACGGCATGGCCGGGACTTTTCCCGCGCGATATGCTGGGAGGTTGGCTTAGCTGGGTTTTTTAGGACAAGTAATGCTACACCTACGTAATCCCAGTTACATAATTAACATAATGTGAAACGTGTGAGCTGTTGATTGTAGATTGAGGGGAGGGAGGGGCCCACCACCATGAAAATCAGGGGAGGAGAGAGAGAGGCAGTTTACATTAACCCTTTCGTAAGTTCCCGTAGATGTAGAAAGATGTGAAATGCGTGAATGTGTAGTGGACGTACTATTGGTGTGCCTAAGATAATTGGTGTATGTATAGACCCTATGTGTTTATTTTACTTCGCATGTTAGATTTGTCTCGATTCAATAAAAAGCAGAGTTGGTGATGATGGTGTGCCAGGTCATCCTGCAATATAGGCCGTCCGATCTATATCTGACGGATAGGAAGGAAACTATGACAATTTACCCGCACTCCTCTCCACATTTGCAGACAAGGCTTTCCCTCGTTCATCATTTTCTCCCACAAGATCTTGATCTTCCGTGCAATGCACGGGCATCTGCTAGTACTCCTACAATATGTATATTATTTTGAAAGTTCATATACACCGGCCGAGATTAATGCAAACACGGTAGATTTTCATTACATTTCGAACTTTTATAGGGCAGAAAAATAAAAGAAACCCGACCCTAAACGTATTCTATGGCGGCGACCAACGTCCTCCATCTGCGATCTCTATGTACGGGGGCGGGGTTCAAGACCCGTGAAGTGAAGGTGCAGTCTCCAGCAGGAAGAGTAGAACACGGGATACTGACCGGCCAGTTAGCACACCATGCCCTGCCGCCTCCCATGCCCTACTCATCCTCGGAGGAGTCCCCGACTTCGACGGTGCCGGACATTGGTCGGCCGCAAGTAGGACGCGTGGCTGGCGGTGCTCCCGTCGTCGGCCGCCAGCATGGCCACCACTTGTGCGGTCGCGTCCGCGTCCGGCTACGCTGCTATTGCGTCGTGAGAGGCGACTTGAGCGAGGGTGGCGACCTCAAGCTTCATCCCCGAAGACAAGCTCTCCCACAGAGTGCTCGCACTTACGGTCATGGCGGATGTGGTGCCAGGTAGGAGGACGATACGCTATGGTGTGGAGGTTAGCTAGGCGTTGCCTCTTTAAGTAGCGCATTCCGGTGAGGCCAAGCGCTCGGGTGCCTCATTAAGTCGCCGAAGTTGGTTCCTCGGGCACCGAGCCTCTTAACAACGACATACGGACGGACGGCATGAATGCGGGCAGTTGGCGCTGGCTGGGAACGCACCATGCGACGGCGCGAGGGACGAGGGTTTTGGTGTGCCAGGGTAGTCAGCTGCGGTCGTGGCAATGTTGGAGATGCCCTTTTCTCACATGTGATCCCCGCATGTCATTGAAAAAGCAAGACGACCCGGCATGGTCTCAGTTCCAGAGTATGCAGTTGGCCGTGCTACACCACTCCGCGGACGCGTCACGACGCCCCGTGCATCCTCGACGAGCCGGGTGTTGGGGTGTGTTTGGATTGTGACCAAAGTGCACCTTACCAAAATTTTCGTCATGGCCCAAAGATTGGTCTTTATTTGGATGGTTGCCATTTGTTGGCATGCCAATGAACTCTAGCCAACTCTAGTGCATTTTTCTTGCCAATGTCGGCCAAATCATGGGCAACCAATACGTCAACCAAAATTTTGGTCATGACCCAAAGATTGGTCTTTGTTTGGATGGTTGCCATTTCTTTGGCATGCCAATGAACTCTAGCCAACTCTAGTTCATTTTTCTTGCCAATGTCGGCCAAAACATGGGCAACCAATACCTCAACCAAAATTTTGGTTACCCAATGCTTTGATGGGGCAACCTTGGGCACAAACCAAACATACCGTTGGTCGTGCCACAGCACTAACGCCACCCTCGGCACACTGAAACCGACCGTGTCTAGCTACGATATGAGTGTGTCACTCACCACGGTCGCCGTTTCCAGAGGCGGTGCTGGAGCTGCGCCCCGTTGTTGGCCCTAACAACCCACATGAACGGTTGTCGGTGGCGAGAAGGTCGTGGGCCAGCTCCTCCATTGGACTAGTCTGCGCTACGTCGTCCTGACGGGTGTGGCCCACATGTCGGTTTCCCTATTTTCCCGGCCATATTCAAGCGTTAGTGCTCCTTGTTGCGCATTAGGCCTTTCACTATGTAGGCCAAGCGAGACAACTTATTGTTTATTTGAGCCGTTCAAGTATAATCATGTGGCATTTGCTTATTTCTCATTCCTCTCCAACCCGCTTCTCCATCGATCATGTCGCCCTCTAGTCGAGTCCATCCTCCCGCATGCCTCGTTTGAACATTCCGCCGAGTATCATTCGCATGTACCCACCCTAGTCCTCTTTCAATAGATCTTCGGACCCCGAGATGAAATCGAGAGGGAACGAGTGGGGGCACGTGATACCTAAGACGGATTCAAAATTTGAACCGGTGATCATAGCTTCCACAAATCATATATAAAGGGTATTCAATGTTCGTTTCGTTTTTGAACGTACAATATACTCCCTCCTATCCTTTCTAGTTTACATATAAGTTTTATGTGTAGTCAAAGTATCTCTATTTTCATGAAAAAGGTATCAACATTCAACAACGCCCAATCAATATTGTTAGATTCGTACGTACTCCTAGATTTGTACTCGAGATGGTTTCCACTTTGACTATTGTCAAGATTAATAGTACATGAGATGTATAATGTGAAAATTATATCATTGGAAACTCCTTTCACATACTAATTTGACCGTATGCTTTGTGTAAGTTGCATGTCATATATTATTACTCTAACATTTGGTCAAAGTTAGCCTAAAAAAACGCATTAGACCATGTATGCTTTGTGTAAGTTGCATGTCATATATTATAACTCTAACATTTGTGTAAGTTGCATGTCATATATTATTACTCTAACATTTGGTCAAAGTAGTATAGTGGAAGTGGATCCTCTGACGTAGGTATCCCTGCCTTACCCTCCCTTTCGGTCACTTACTGGCGGACCCCATGCTTGCTAGGCCCCGCATGTCAGTTACTCAATGGGTTCGACCACATCAGGGAATCCTCATCCGTAGTATACTCCCTCTATTTTTATTTACTCCGCATAAAACAGAGGGAGTGGTGGTATAATAAATGACACGGGCGGGGGAGGGGGAGGGACGTCGGTTTGCTCTCAATTGTGGTCCCACAAGCGAGCGAAAATTCAAGACAAAGTGCGTTCCATTCGGTGAGCGACGTGGAGTGTCCAGCGTGCCGGGCTGCAACACGAACACGACAAGAGCAATGTACAGTCAAAACCGATTGACCGGTCATCACCGGAAACACTATTCACACCAGAACCTTTGCTGCTCGGCCTACGCCAGCCACTGCCCTAAAACCACACCAAATCTCCATCCCATTCCCCCACCTTTCGATCCCCTAGCCCGCATCAAGCGTCCCCTAGTTCGCCAGAAAGCCATGGTGCACTGCAAGATCACTTACTACAAGATGCTGACGCCGGAGCGCCGTGCAGAAATCGCGGCAGCTGTCGGCGCCACAGACCTCCATTCCCAAGCTCTCTTTGCGGCGGGCCAATCCCCGAGTTCTTTGGAGCCAAGCTACGAGGAGGAGGAAGCCGATCCAATGTTCATGGCGGAGGTCATGGCGCAGAAGGCCCCCGATGGGTATGAGATGATGGACGTCAACTTCGTGCCGGTGTCCGAGTCCCCCATGGTGCAGGCGGACCAGCGGTTCAACATGGTGATACTAAAGGAGGACCGGGAGGCAGAGGATCAACTCGACGCGGAGCGCGCGCATGCCGCTGCCATCGAGGCTCTCCTGCAGGCGGAACCGGATGTCGTGGATGTGAACCGGGCGGCGAAGGCTCAACTTGAGGTGGAGCGCGCGGATGCCGCTGCCATCGAGCCCTCCTGCAGGCGGAACCGGACGTCCTGGACTTGAACCGGGCGGCAGAGGCTCGACTCGACGCAAAGCACGCGGATGCCACTCTCATCGATGCCCTCCTGCAGGCGGAACCGGATGTCCTGGACTTGAACCGGGCGGAGGAGGCTCGACTCGACACGGAGCGTGCGGGTGCCGCTGCCATCGAGGCCCTCCTGCAGGAAGAACCGGACGTCCTTGACTTGAACCAGGTTGTGCTCTCATCCATGCAGAGCGCCCGCACGCTCTGCTTGAACGAGTAGCTGGAGGCCGAGGACAACCACGGCGCGAAGACACACGTCGACAGCGACGGCTGGTTCGCGCCGGCAGCCAAAGACGATGAGGCCGTCTCTTTCCGCGAGCAGTGATAGTTTTTCTTTATGTTGTTGTTTTTAAGGATCTTTTGCTGTGTAAAAACATATATTTGTTACACAAGTCGACTGACTTGGGTCAGTCTACCATTTCAGGCGGTTGGATGAATATCCTATGTCTCCTAACCCTTCTTTCCTTCTTCCTCACCTCTTCTTCTTCCCCAACAGACCACCGCACAGGCCGTACGGATACTCCCCAACATGCGGTTGGATAAACATACTCTCTGAACGAAAATTATGTGTCAGCGATAGGACGGCTGAGTTTGGTTTGTTCACATGCGACAGCATGTGTCAGTGAGGGTGCGTTCCCTTGGTTGGGTTTGCGGCGTGCATGAGCGACTGGGTGAGGGTGCGGTGCGACCGCGGCGTGCAGGAGAGACCGTGTGAGGGTGCGGTGCGACCGCGACAGCCGTGCGCAAGTGTACCTCCTTTTCATTTTGAAAATTTTAGGCAATCTTGGAAAAAATGTGTGGCGAAGTTTGGCAATGCAAGGCCTAGACCCAAACAGGATAAGTTTGTACGTACTAGGAGTACTAGTGTTAAAAAAGAAAGGCGGGGTTTTCCTTCACGGGATTTAATCGATACAAATCCTCGTTTCACGTGTCAATTAATGCGTATTTTTTCTCCAAAGACCAAAGAGCTAACCATCTCACTCCTCATCGCTTGATTAATGCAGCGCCATGCAAACCAACCTTCTCACTTCCGCATGCATGTAGGGGATATTAATGTCCTTGGTTGCTAACCCCATCAATTTCGCCTCGATTATTGTTAGTGGCCCTTTGCAAATTATAATTTTGATATACTGTCCTTGTGTACAAAACAATGGAGGTAGTAACTATATTTGACTTCCTTCCCCATTGCGGTGACGTCGACGAAATCTTTTTTGGTGGTTTGGCAAAGTGCGTTCGACGGAGAACACCATTGAGGGAGACCACGATAAGTCGTTCGCAAGTGCCGCCTACAAGTCGAGACAACTGCTTTATTTGCATCCAGGAAGTCCTTTACTAGTAATCCCTCCAATCCTTTTTTTCTTTGCGTCTAAGGTCCAGCCCGTATACAAGGAGAGGAGCAATTAGCAAAAAAATGGACTGTTTTGCCCCTGGATTCATCTGAGGAGACCCTGGTTGCATGCGATATTGGCTCAGACTTTGCATTCATGTTGTCTCTCTCTCCTCCCTGTCCATCTCTCTGCACGCATGAGCCTCTCGCTCGCTCTCCTATTTCTGCATGCAAGCAGCTCTCTCTGCCTTGGGAAGATGCGAAGCACATGGGAAAGAGAGATGGGATTACTGCAGGCACGCATGCGGTGGAAAGGGATGGAGGGCCCGGTTGGAAAGAGCAGCAAAAAAATGACAATGTGCACAGCATTGCATGGAAAACAAAATTTTCTTAGACGCAGACAAAAAAGGACCGGAGGGAGTACTACTAGGAGTACTAGTGCGGTGAGATGGTTTCTCGAAGAATACGATGGAGAAGCGGAGTCAGCGAAGAGTGAAATGATGGTTGCTTCGTCCGTGCTTTTGTGATTTGACGCCTCACTGCTTTGTGATTTGTGATACAAGGGACATGGGAGTAGACTTTGTGCTCTATACTGTACTACATGCGTCCAAGCATGGGAGAAAGAGGAGAGACGTTGCATTTTTCTATTCCTTCAATCAATCAATCAGGGAGCTTCGGTTCCATCTTTTTGGCTTTGCCAACACCGTCCACAATGGTTCCCATGATGCTAAAAGCTATTTTCACATTTCGCTACACATTGTGGATGCCCTTAACCGTACCACTTGGTTTTGCTCCTGTGTGCTATCTATACAAATCTCAATTATATTGATCTAAAAAATTATAGAATCAAGATTAGCAAAAAGGAGGTGATTTTTCCGCGCGGATGGCAGGGGAGGTTTCTTATTTGAGCAATGCTACATCCACGTAATGGTTTACGTAAAGTTACGAACTGATGTGATGTGGGACTATTTGATTGGATTAAAGGAGAGGATTAGGCCCAATCCACCTGAAAATTAGGGGGGCATATATAGATTAGATGGAAAGTATACATAGTAGCTACGTAGCCCTTTTCAAGTCTAGGATTAGGCTTCTTCGTTCTCCTGCCGGTTTGCTAACATGCGGTCCCACGTGTCAGTGCTTTACCAAGCCGATCCACGTCCCACATGAGGCAGAACAGCGGTAGAAGCAACACATGGTTAAGTTGAAGAAGATGAGGGAGAAGTGGATTCAGCAACGAGTGAAATGATGGTTGCTTCGTCCCTCCAACTTAACTGCGGGAAAGGTGCAGCTTTGTGATTTGATGCCTCATTGCTCATTACTACGCCGGCACCATGACTGGGGTGCTTCACCCCGGCTGCTCTACACTGTATTCCGATATGGCACGTGGCCCTGGTAGCTTGATGTCCCACATGTCAGTGAAAGGAACTAGAAGATCTATGAAAGCGAGCGCTCCACTCTTACGACGGAGGAGTAGACGACACGACGGCCCAGTGAACTGTCACTTGTACTATATAGTACTATAGTTTTGCTATTTCGAATGATCCATCGAAACAAACCCGATTAAACAGGAAAGGGTGGGATTTTTCCAGCGCGGTAGATGATATTGGCCATACATTCAAAGGCAATTTTAATGTATGCAAACTGAATAATTATAAGTAACAATATGATATCTAGTAAAACTAAAAACACATATGATTTATTGTGTTAGAGTGTAGTAGTAGTGCTGTATTGCATAGTTGTTAGATGTAACATGCGAGAACGTGTAGAGATGTAGTTTTGGAGGGCCTATAGAGAGAAAAGCATAATACGGTCACCGAACTTCAGAATAAGCTGATTACGGTCACTTTATACATTTTGCGGTGATTATATGGTCACTTGGTCATAGTTCAGCATCAGATTGCACTCTATTGACCGGCCAAATAGTTTGCGTGGCGCCATGTTGACTAGTTAAATTGACCACGTTCCTTGTGGGTCCCACCTGTCAGTTCGCATGTGCAAAAGGTCAGATAAACACAAATTTACGCAGGCGCGACAAGGCTCCAACCTGTGCGCGGGAATCACCTGGTTGTGTATTTGTCTGTCAGGGCCTGATGTGTGTGCATGCACGTGTAGGTTGAGCACTTGAGCGTGAGAGTGTGTTTTGGTCGTGTGGTGTATTGGTGTGTGCATGCATGCGTGCGTGTGTGCGTGTGAGTGTTGCGTGCGTGCGTGTGAGTGTTGCATGCGTGCGTGGCTGCGTGTGTACGTGTCAGTGTTGCGTGTGTGTGTGGGTGCATGTGTTTGTGTGAGTGTTGCGTGGATGCAGTTCGTGTGCATGTGTGCGTGTGTGTATAATCACCACACCAGCTCCTGTGTGTTAAAACAGACGGCTCAACATACCAGTACAAGGCCACCTTGTCCGCTGTGCCCGCGGTCATGACTTTGAACCACCGTCCAAATATTTTTTTGTCGTTTGTTTTCGTTCTTACTAGCAAGATGCCCGTGCGTTTCACGTAACATCAAGATGCATTTGTATGACTTGTTTATCTTGTGAGAGAAAAGGATGAACGAGTGAAGGCCTTATTTGCAAATGTGGAGAGGTGTGTGGGTACCTTTCTGCAAAATTGCCATAGTTTCTTTCCTATCCGTCAGATATAAATCAGACGGTCTATGTTGCAGGATGGTAGGCACACCATCATCACCAACTCTGTTTTTTATAAGAGTGTATTTTATGTATTTTATAAGAGTGTAGATGTAGAGTAGATACAAGTCGACAGGTGGGCATGATGGTAGAGAGATAATGTGATGCAACACTAGAGGTGCCACGTGGAGCATTTAACTGGTCAACTAGTCATGTCATGAGCAAATATAGAGTTGTAAGGTGAGCCCGTGACTGTATAATAACCACTAAACGTAAATGGTGTCCGTAATGTGTGGACTCTGAAGTACAATGTACGTATCGTGCTTTCGCTTCAAATACAATGATCATCATTGCATATTTCGCGAGAGAAAGATGAAACATGCGTGAATTTTCTGGGGGCTTTCTTTTAGAGGACCTGGAGATAGTTTTGTGTGCATACGTGAAAGGGGCGTACAGGGGGGGTATGTGATGTAGAGAGAGATGCTCTTCATTTCTCTTTATTATGACTAACTTTGTATATAGTATAAAAACATACAAATTCACAGTGCGGAATAAATATCATTGTGGGCACCATGCAATGCAAATTAGCGTTCGTACTCCTCCATATAACTTTGTAGTGTTGTATATATGTAGAAACTCTCAAATATTTTTTGGCCACAATTTATTCAAAAGGAATGTTGTATGCGAAATAAACGTGAAGAGATGGCTTTTTAGATCAATGGGGTACGTGATGTAACATGTGTGAATGTGTAGTTGGTGCATTTGGCGGGGTCTGGAGAGGTATGTGTGTGTATTACATATTCGAGAGAGGCATGTATAGAGGGGCCGACGGGGAGGGGGAGTGGGAGAGATAGCACAAGAAATGAGAGTGGTCTCTAGAGAGAGAGGAATATGACGTGACGACAAGAGATTCCATTCCCTTGAGTGTGTATATGCAAGGGGGGAGGGAATAGAGGCACCAGGAGAAATTTTCTGTGTGTGTGGTGTTTGTGTTGGTATGTGTGGGTGTGAGAAGATAATGAGACATGGGGGCAGAGGGTGTGTCACCGCTGAGGTCCGGTGGGTCGAGGTGAGGCCCTTCGTTCGGTTCCGTCCTGCGCCACATTGGTCGGCCCGTGACGCATTTAGGAAGACCCAGGGATGACTAGTTGTACAAGACAAAGATAGCAGAATTGTGAAGGACTCTGTGTCCACTGACAAAGCCGGCTAGGATTTGTAACCCTAGGTTCTCGGACTAAGGTAACCCATTTATCTCCGATATTACTATTCATCCAACCTAACTTTAAGGGGCATCCTACAGAATGCTCTGCTAGAATCATACTCGTCGATTAGGAAGAGAGGTGTGAGACAATGCATGAGAGACAAGCGTAAAGATAATGTGCGTACATGAGACCCGTAGGCAAGTCCATGTATATAGAAAGGGTCGATGAGGATTGTGTGTGTGTATGTTTGCGAGAGGAAGAGTGCTTGTGATAAAGGTTAGTGGAAACAATTGTAAATGGTTACGAGAGGGAGGGAGGGTTATATCTAGAGCATGTGTGCGAGAAAGACACCTCGGGAGAGAGTGTGTGAGCATGTGTGAGAGACCACCAATGGAGAGTGAAACTACACGTAAAAGACTGCTCTACACATTGATTAAAGATATAAATTGTATCCAAATATTAGGATGGGATCATGATATTTGCAATTCACGTAAGGAGTGGTCATTGATCCATCAGACATCTAGATTCTATCGAATTTGAGCATGTCTATGTTATTATTCGACACAATTGATCCACATAGTTAGTATTTTGAACTCCAGATAATGCATCGCTTTAGCAATCGAATATAAACATGAGTATAGTTCATGTTGTGTGTGTAAAGCACATTATACATACAAAAGTTACACAATGGACATTATAAATAGCTACCTATGAACTAGCATACATTTGAATTCAACTTAAGGTGGTTGAAAAAAATCGAATTCAACATGAAGTCCATTCAATTATTTGAATTTGATATCATGGCATTTGTAAACCATACCTAAATTATGGGGGCACCTATCTTTTCTCTGATTTTGTACATAATAGCATATGTAGTCGTGTACAAAATAGATTCAAGTTTAGCTCCTCCATTCCATGATAATCGTAGTTATAGGATTTTCAAGTGTCAAAATTTCAAAAAGAAGCGGATAATTTAATGAGGTTTTCAAACATACAAGGTCATATATAACGTTGTCTATTTGGGTCAATCCTCATAGTTCAAGAGTACTCTAAACGTGAATGCTTGTGTTTCAAAATTTCAAACGAAGCGCCAAAAGAGCCTCTACTTGCCCGAAACCGCATGAGACGAATGTTTGGTAGTACAAGGAAATTACTTTTCTAATAACTCCGACCCGTGAAACCTACTGGCCCGACATCCAAAGGTCTAAACCGGGGTAGGTTTGTAGCTTCATCTAGACGCCACACAACCGCATCCGAAAAACATTCATACACAATCTGCGCCTAAGCACACATGCGTGCGACCGAAATCGCTCCCGCCCACTGTTTGGGACACCTGGGATTACCATCCTACCCCCGACCCGCAGTAGGTCCAAAAATTAAGAGGGGGGCAAAGTTTGTACTTTCCCCAAATTTCAAACAAGCGCGTCCCATATTTTGTTCAAAAAAGCCAAAAACAAGCGCGTCCGAGACCAAAACATGGTTCCCCCACCCATCTGATTCCCCATTCGTACTCCGTGGCCACCAAAACTACCTCTCCACCAGCCGCGAAACCACGGCGTCCTCCATCCGCCAACCCATCCCAACCATCAACCGCCAGCCTCCTCCATCATGCCGGAGCTGATACCCCGACATCATTGTCCATCGCAACCTCAACCGCAACGCCCTCCACGGCTAGTAGTTGAAGCCGAGCCCGAGCCGTCCGTACACGAGCCAGTTCAACCATGTCGTCCTGCACCTCACCGCTGCCACTCCAACTTCTCCACCCTCCACCGCACCAGAGCTGTTCCTGCTATGCCGTCCTTCGCCGCCTCGGATCTGCTTCCCCTCCGCCGACATATGGCCACGGCAACACAGTCAACAATTTGGCCATGGGTTCGTCCAAGCCTGCACCCTCCAGAACATCGGTTACCCCGGTAAAGAGAAGAAGATCGGCGCGACATGTGGAGGTGACCACAGGGGCAACCGAAAAAGGTACTCCTCTTCCCTTATTCGTGCAAATCTTACGTCTCTGCTTGCACGGTATTCATCCCATAGAAGACATTAGTTGATCGCTTCTTCTTGATACTATATGTTCTTAGTAACTCGTGATGCACAAGGTTTCTCCTCATATACTATTTCACCTTAGCTAGAGGTCCGTCGCCCCCCTGAATTTCAATTTCTGGCCAGTTGATTCCCAATTAACGGAAGCATTCCTCGGCGTAACAGGCGCTAGTACGCCTATTACACCGGGGAAGCAGTGCCTTGGTGTTTACCTTAGGGGCGTGTGCGGCCTAGAGCTACTGGCGCCCAATCTGGAGGTCGGCCGGGATTAAAGGGATGATCTGGGGGCGCTTCCAAGCACGACGGTGGTGTGAGGTCGATGGGAGGGCGGGGCGGCAGATGCAGGGGTCTGGGCCAGTGGTCGCTGGCGGTTCGAGAAAGATCGTCAATAGTGACTGGCGGGAGGTAGACGAAGGCCATCTACCCGTTCCTTATAGATCGGAGGGTTCATTAAAAAAATCGACTGACCTATTTATTTTCAGTCGACTGTTATCTTAGATATGACCACATGTGGTGGTGTTTTGGAGGAGTACCTGCATTTCCTGTGCTCATATATTACAAAATCATACGGAGTATAATCTAATTTTGTTTGCCATGCAATGTTGTAGAGCTATCATATGTCTCTTGTCATTTATTTTTCAGCCACCTCCTATCTTCTACTTTTACAGTGCACTAGTTCTGCACACACTTGACCCTTACTCTCACTATTGTGTTTTTATGCAAGGGTATTTCAGACTCTGCTACCATGAGAGAAGCCAAAAATAAAAGAGAGAAGTCGCTCCAGCTTCGTATGCGGGTAGGCAAGACACGTTACAGTGCTATAAAGGGTGTAGTGTCAGCAGATGGAGACGGTAAACATAGCTCTGGAGTTGATGACCTTGCTCGCAATGAACCACCATCCCAGGTGCTTGCTTTAACTTCGCGGTGTCATGTGTGGTTGCATGTTCCATATGGTGTCTAGCTTGTATTCGAAAGTCCAAAGTCGGTAAGTTAAGGAAAGATATATTTTTTAATGAACCACCATCCCGTGAGCACCAGAAGACAAATAGCTAGTCAGGGCACTGGCCGAGCCAGTGACAAGCCCATCAAAGATAGGCATCAACTGGAAGGCAACTAAAGAGCTGTGATGGTGGAGAAGTAGCCCGCCTCCCACCAGGCTCTCAGGTCCTAGATGATCATGCTCACCACTCCAGCCGGATGTCTAGCTTGTATTGCTTCCAATTTGGTCAAATTGCATATGCTTACCTTACACATTATACCTTTGAATATGACATGCATTTCTGTTTTTGGTACATACTAGTACATCTATGTATTAACCATGTTCTTACATCAAACTAATGTTCTTGTGTATCCCTCATCAATCACTTATGACGAGGCAGGCAGGCAAGGGGACTACTCCTCCTTTAAAGAATGCAGCGTTAGCCTCCCGACATGATTGTCAAGAAACAGAAATGCTAGATGAAGATAGTGAATGTAGCTTTGTAGTTGATTACAGCATTTCCCCTACACTAGCATCGCAGGTGCTTGCTCTAACTTGGCAGCGTGATATGTGGTTGGATGTTGCATATGGTTTCTAGATTGTAATTCTTCCAATCTGGTTAAACTGCATGTGCTAGTCTGCTTAGCTTATACATTATACCTGTTAATGTGACATGCCGTCCTGTATTTAGTACATAGTACATCTTTCTATTAAGCATGTCCTTACATAAAACTATTGTTTTTTTGTATCCCTCATCAATCAACATGACGCGACACCTTTAATATATGTAGTGCGTTATTAGTTGCATCTTTCATATGATTTATAGCATGCGCTGCTTTTAATTTGTTGAAATTCCATTTATGATTGGACGCTTTTAACATGGCAGAGTCATATTGGTTGCATCTTTCATGTGGTGTCTAGCTTGCATTGCTTCTTATTTGCCGGAATGGTTTCTGCTTAGTTTACACAAACAGTTGTGAACATGCCATGCCGTCCTGTTTTTCGTACATATTCCATCCTAGGATCATGTGTTTGCCTTACATCAAAGTAGTGATTGTCAGTATCATGCATGAATGAGTTCTGAAGAGAGAATTTTATTGCCTTTTCTTGTTGGTTTTACTTGACAATTCAAAATCAATAAAGCGAAAGGAAGTTAGCAAGGCAGCAGATAAAGGTGCTCCTTCCGAACAGAGGGCCTCTACAGTTTCTACTCCTCCACACCCCCAAGATGATTTCCAAGACAACACATGCATAGACACTCAAGAAAGTTGTGTTTATGATGAGCACGTCTCCCCTAGTGCAGCATCACCGGTGCTCCCTCTAACTTGGCACTGTTATATGTGGATGCATGTTATGTGTGATGTCTAGCTTGTATTGCTTCTAATTTTGTTGAATTCCATCTGCTTACTTTACACATTATACTTGAATAAGACACGTGTTCCTGTTTCTAGAACATACAATTTTGTCTATCACACCATGTTCTTACGTCAAATTACTACTGTTGTGTAACCTGCAACAATCACTTATCATAAGACACGTCTGACATCGGAGTGTGATATAGGTTACATCTCACATTCTTTTCTAGCTTGTACTACTAATTTGTTGAAATGGCACTTATGACGAGACAGTTTTAACTTGGTAGAGTGATATTCGTTGCATCTTTCATATGGTGTCTAGCTTTCATTGCTTCTAATTTGTTGAAATGCCTTCTCCTTAGTTTACACATCATAAGCTGTGAATATGCAATGGCACTAATGAGGAG
Organism: Triticum urartu; assembly: GCF_056163025.1. Classification (NCBI taxonomy): domain Eukaryota; kingdom Viridiplantae; phylum Streptophyta; class Magnoliopsida; order Poales; family Poaceae; genus Triticum; species Triticum urartu. The sequence continues at coordinate 144,081,574 of NC_141875.1, read as the reverse complement.
AGACCACTAACATGGTAGTGTGATGTTGTTTGCATCTTGCATATGAATTATTTCTTGTACTGCTTCAGATTTGTTTAAACACCATTTATGATGAGACACTGTTAACTTGGCAGAGCAATATTTGTAGCATCTTTCATATGGTGTCTACCTTCCATTGCATTGCTTCTAATTTGGTGAAGTGTCTTCTTCTTAGTTTACACATCATAATTCTGGTTATCTCTTCCGTCCTGTTTTTCATACATATTACATCCTCCTATCATGTGGTTGTCTAACATCAAAGTTCAGTTTGTCTGTATCATGCATCAATTTGTTCTGACGAACTAAATTGTTATTTTTTTCTTGTCGGCTTGACTTAACATGGCACAGAGAAAGAGGAAGAAACACAGAATGGCAGGGAATGAGAAGCGGATGAATCCTGCAGATTCTGGTGGTATTGATGGTGCAATAGAAGGTCAAAGTCCAGCGGAAAATTCTACAAACACGGCATCCCATGGTACATGACTTGCAAAAAAAGCCAAACAGAAACAAATAGCTGCCACCAAACAAGCAGAGACAACCCTAGTTCTTGCAACACCTACCACAGTACTACCAGCTGCACGACTTACTCGTGCGTCAACTGAGCTAGCAGAACGTTCCCATGCTCCCTTGCCACCTGACTCTACTACCAGCTGCACGACTTACTTGTGAGCTTCAACAACAAGAAGGTAGTTGCTGAAGTCAAGTTAAAGTTGCATGCTTCTTTATATGTAGTCTCAGAGTTTGATGTACACTAACACTTCCTATGTTCGTTGTTGGACTAGCACCTAGGCACAAGAGGAAACAAACATCAGGGATAATGCTCGATAGGTTAACTAAATCTAGAGGAGGAAACAAACATCAGGGATAATGCTCGATAGGTTAACTAAATCCACGTGGTGCTACAGAGTCAGCCAAGTTAGTATCAGAGGCAGCGGTTGCTGTTAGGTGTCATGTACGTATCCTCCCAACATGGATTCAATACAGTAATGACAAAGACGAAACCCAGTTCAACACCTTCCTCGACCATTTATCTATAAGTATGGTTATGTATGGAATCTAGTAATATCGTCTTGCTCTGTCCCATACTTTCTAGGTTGCTGATAATGAGACTCGCATAATTTTCAATAGATGAGGTTCAAGTTGGATAGCCAAGATGATGCAACCAGACAAGCTTGCACCCATGTTTTCAAGTCTGCTCTGCGACAGTATCGGTATAACTTGAGGAAAACTCACTTTGAAGGCAAGGCTAACAGTGAACTTTCCCAAACATCTTCAGTGGAAAATATATCGGATGAAGACTGGAGGGGCCTTGTTAAATACTGGTCTGATCCGAAGTATCAGGTACATTATATATATGTGATCAGATCACATGTTGAAGTCCTATTTACGCATGTTCCACACAAATCTATCTTCTTGTAGGTGAACTGCTCAAAGAACAAGGCCAACCGTACGAAAGTGAAATTCCAACAGACGATAGGATCTCGTAGCTATATTGCACACTGATAGGATCTTGTAATTAGCTGTTGTTTCACTCTTTTCGCTGTACCATATTATCAGATCTATATTGACTTGTTCGAAATGAAGAGGAAAGCCTGCAAGGACCAAAAAGTACCTGAACCAAATGTTGAGGAAATCTTCAAGGACTGTCACACCAGCAAGAAGAGGGGCATGACTACACCAGTCAAAGCCACTGTTGTAAGTCCTTAATCCTCATGCCTTTTAACACATACTCTGACTTGTGCCTTGAACTGCATGGTTTGCAGGAAATGTCTATTACTCTTTTCAATTTTATACACAATTGTCTTAGCGTATCATTGCACCTTACAAGGTTTAAAAGAGAGGAGTGATGTTCCTTTGATCTTGACCCGTAATCTAGTTCCGTGCTAGACTTGCCCACACAACGTTACAATTGCATGTTTGTCTGTTCTCAGTTGTTTTGTGATATGAATGATGTCATACTATGCTTACCGTCTTATAAACTTCGTCTCTTTATCCTTAGCCCTCAATACAATGTGAAGAAATAGACAATAAATTAGCGATGGTACATGGTCATATGTTTGGAACCTGGTTTTATTATGTACTTTGCAATAAAATACAACTAATAGTTTACATGGGTTCACCAGAATAAGTTCTGTATATAGACCAAAGCCATTTTGTTTGGTTTTGTTGCCTCCTTAATATCTTCTGTTCTGGTAGTACTAATGTAAAACCTCAACTTTTCAGCGAGTTATGGAAAAAATGGTGGAACCGCCACCTTCTAAAGGTGGTGAGGCAACTATAACCGCAATGTCAGCCCTTGCTGCAGTGGGTCAGTACCTGTCCACTAACAGTGCCAAAGGCACGTTCCTTCGTAATACTGGGTTGGTTGATAAGGCAATATCGTCCAAACTGCCTCATGATCAAGGTATGCAAGCTCAAAGCAATGTTGTATCTGCGCTCTAGACACAAGTCCATTCCCTAACAGAGACCCTTTGTGAAACAAGGAGAAACATTGCTCAATGTCATCAAGATATGCATGGTTTCGAAAATAGACTATCAGACATTTGCTATGTTGTTCACGAGCCTAGGGGAAATGAAGGCGAGGGTTATGGTACTCCATCGGACAATACAACATGAAAACGTAACAGTCAGGTCAAATGAACTGAGCTTCTGAACTTCTGGTGGTGCATTTATCTGCTAGACTATTAAGTTTTATGCCAACCTTCCTTTTGTTATATAATTGTAATTTTTTTTGGTGCGATACAAAATTTATTCTTAACGTGCAGCCACCGGCTGAAGAAAACAGCAAGCCATTTTTGTATAGTGTAGGGTGTTCCCTATATTTGCACTGGTGGCGATCTTTGATGACGAGTGGATGTAATCTGTGCAATCGCCTTAATAGCCTAGCGTTAGTTTCAGCCTTATTTATTTCCTAGTCTTCTTTTTCCCTGGTTAGCTAGTGGCTGCAACTACCATGGGCCATATACGGGACGTAGGATCCATGGGTCTCCTACGGGCCGTCGATAAATGGGCCTGTAATTGGTGGGCCTCGGGCCGTCGGATAAATGGGTCTACATGGGCCGTAATCAGGCGTAATTGGTATCAGCCCAACATGGTAATAGGCCGTTAACAGGCCGTAGGACAGCAGAAGCTTAATTCTATCACAGGCATAACGGGTCGTTAATGGGCCAGAATATAGGACGGGCTGGAAATGGCGCAATGGGTTAACAGGCCAGAAACGGGCCGACTCTTGCCATGGGCCGAATTTGGCCCATTAGGGTAACAGCCAGTAATGGGCCGACTCTTGCCATGGGCCGAATTTGGCCCATTAGGGGAACAGGCTAGTAACGGGCCGACTCTTGCAATGTGCCGAATTTGGCACATTAGGGGAACAGGCCAGTAACGGGCCGGAAGTATCGAGGGCCGAAAAGGAGCCCAAGAACATATGGGCCGTCAATAGGCCGAAAGCTAACACGGGCTGGAAACGGCCCATGTAAATCACGGTCCGTTAACGGGTATAAACAAAATTATTGTTTATTATGGGCTAGAGTCACCGTGGGCATGTAAAGGGCCGAAAGATATGAAGGCCTCATATGGGCCGAAAGACGTCGTTGGCCATACATGGGCCGAAAGTGAAATGGGATGGTGAGGGAGTCTTGGATTAGGGGGTGTCCGGATAGCCGGACTATACCTTTGGCCGGACTCCTGGACTATGAAGATACAAGATTGAAGACTTCGTCCCGTGTCCGAAAGGGACTTTCCTTGGCGTGGAAGGCAAGCTTGGCGATACGGATATGTAGATCTCCTACCATTGTAACCGACTCTGTGTAACCCTAGCCCTCTCCGGTGTCTATATAAACCGGAGGGTTTTAGTCTGTAGGACGAACAACAATCATACCATAGGCTAGCTTCTAGGGTTTAGCCTCCTTGATCTCGTGGTAGATCTACTCTTGTACTACCCATATCATCAATATTAATCAAGCAGGAGTAGGGTTTTACCTCCATCGAGAGGGCCCGAACCTGGGTAAAACATCGTGTCCCTAGTCTCCTGTTACCATCCGCCTAGACGCACAGTTCGGGACACCCTACCCGAGATCCGCCGGTTTTGACACCGACGTTGGTGCTTTCATTGAGAGTTCCTCTGTGTCATCACTTTTAGGCCCGATAGCTTCTCCGATCATCAACAGCAATGCGATCCAGGGTTAGACCTTTCTCCCCGGATAGATCTTCGTATTCGGCGGCTTTGCACTGCGGGCCAATTCACTTGGTCATCTGGAGCAGATCGAAAGCTATGCCCCTGGCCATCAGGTCAGATTTGGAAGTTTGAGCTACACGGCCGACCTCCGCGGAGACTTGATCTTCGACGGATTCGAGCCGCTCCCGAGCGCGCCGCACTGTCATGATGGGCTTGATCTAGCTCTGCCGCGGAACAGTGCCCTGGAGGCCGCACCCACATCAGCTCCGACCCTTAATTCGGAGCCAACTGCTCCAATCGAGGATGGGTGGTTGGACACCGCCTCGAGGGCTGCAATCTCTACAGCGATCGAGCCGAACACTAGCCCTATTCTCTGCGAAGCCCGTGACTCCAAGGAGCCGGACTCCTCTCCAGACTCCGAGCCCTCCGCGCCCCTACCAATCGAACCCGATCGGGCACCGATCATGGAGTTCACCGCCGCAGACATCTTTCAGAACTCGCCCTTTGGCGATAATCTGAATTCACTAAAGTCTCTCTCTCTTTATAAGGAGAGCCCTGACCGGACTATGGTCAGCAAGGTTGGGATGCGGATGATGAAGAAATTTAAAGCCCACCCACCACCCACTTCGTAGCCACTTTCGATGATTTAACCGACATGCTCGACTTCGACTCCGAAGACATCGACGGTATGGACGCTGATGCAGGAGACGATCAAGAACCAGCGCCTATAGGGCACTGGAAAGCCACCTCGTCATATGATATATACATGGTGGACACCCCAAAAGAAGGCAATGGCGATGGAACAGCGGAGGATGACCCCTCCAAGAAGCAGCCTAGGCGCCGACGTCAGCGGCGCCGCTCTAAATCCCGCCAAAGCAAAAACGGTGATTTCGGCACGGGAGATAATAACACCCCGGACAGTGCCAAACACAACCACCTCCAGCAAGATTCAGCACAGGAGGATGGATAAGCCAACCCTCATGAGAGAGCGGCAGATAGAGAGGTCGAGGACGATAATTATACGCCTCCCTTCAAAGACAAGGCAAGCCTCGACGACGACGAATTTGTCGTGCCGGAGGATCCCGTCGAACAAGAGCATTTCAAACGCAGGCTTATGGCCACGACGAGCAGCCTCAAGAAAAAACAGCAACAACTTAGAGCTGATCAAGATTTGCTAGCCGACAGATGGACTGAAGTCCTTGCGGCCGAAGAGTATGAACTCGAACGCCCCTCCAAGAGCTACCCAAAGCGCAGGTTGCTACCCCGATTAGAGGAGGAAGCACCTGAACCTACATCACCAGCGCATGATGTGGCCGACCGGCCACCCCGTGGCCGCGACAGAGGGGCCTCTCAGCCCTCCACTCAAGCCGCACCCCGACGCCGCTCAAAAAATACCAAGGCACAAGAAAATGCGCCAGACCTGCGAGATATATTGGAGAACAAGGCAAGGCAAACAAGATCGATCTACGGATTGCGTGGGCGCCCCACGGCAGGAGACGGTAATCGTCACTCCGGATACAGTAAATCCGGCCGGGCCAAACACAATGGACAAAGCTCGTTTGAGCTGCGTCGTGATATAGCCCAATACAGAGGCGTCGCACACCCACTATGCTTCACAGATGAAGTAATGGATCATCAAATCCCCGAGGGTTTCAAACCCGTGAACATCGAATCATACGATGGCACAACAGATCCTGCGGTATGGATCGGGGACTATCTCCTTCATATCGACATGGCCCGCGGTGATGACCTACACGCCATCAAATACCTCCCACTCAAGCTTAAAGGACCAGCTCGACATTGGCTTAACAGCTTGCCAGCAGAATCAATTGGTTGTTGGGAGGACCTGGAAGCCGCATTCCTCGACAATTTCCAGGGCACTTATGTGCGACCACCAGACGCCGATGACCTTAGCCACATAATTCAGCAGCCAGAGGAATCGCCTAGATAATTCTGGACACGGTTCCTAACCAAGAAAAATCAAATCGTCGACTGTCCGGACGCAGAGGCCCTAGCAGCCTTCAAGCATAACATCCGCGACGAGTGGCTTGCACGGCACCTAGGACAGGAAAAGCCGAAATCTATGGCAGCCCTCACGACACTTATGACCCGCTTTTGCGCGGGAGAAGACAGCTGGCTAGCTCGCAACAATAACATGACCAAGAGCCCTTGTAATTCGGATACCAAGGACAGCAGTGGCAGATCGCGTCGCAACAAGCAAAAGCACCGCATTAACGGCGACAACGCTGAGGATACGAAAGTTAATGCCGGATTCAGAGGCTCTAAACCCGGTCAGCGGAAAAAGCCATTCAAAAGAAATACTCCGGACCCGTCCAGTTTGGACCGAATACTCGAGCGTTCATGCCAGATACATGGCACCCCCGAAAAACCAGCCAATCACACCAACAGGGATTGTTGGGTGTTCAAGCAGGCAGGCAAGTTAAATGCTGAAAGCAGAGACAAGGGGTTGCATAGTGACGATGAGGAAGAGCCCCGGCCGCCGAGCAATAGTGGACAGAAGGGCTTCCCCCTACAAGTGCGGATGGTGGACATGATATACGCAACCCACATCCCCAAGAGGGAACGGAAGCGTGCGCTAAGGGACGTATACGCGATGGAGCCAGTCGCCCCAAAGTTCAACCCATGGTCTTCCTGCCCGATCACTTTTGATCGAAGGGACCACCCCACTAGCATCCGTCATGGAGGATTCGCCACATTGGTTCTAGACCCAATTATTGATGGATTTCACCTCACTAGAGTCCTTATGGACGGCGGCAGCAGCCTGAACCTGCTTTACCAGGATACAGTGCAGAAAATGGGCATCGATCCCTCGAGGATTAAACCCACTACAACGACCTTTGAAGGCATCATACCAGGTGTAGAGGCCAACTGTACAGGCTCAGTTACACTTGAAGTGGTCTTCGGATCTCCGGATAATTTTCGAAGCGAGGAGTTAATCTTCGACATAGTCCCGTTCCGAAGTGGCTATCACGCACTGCTCGGGCGAACCGCATTTGCCAATTTCAATGCGGTGCCGCACTACGCATACCTCAAGCTCAAGATGCCAGGCCCTCGAGGAGTCATCATGGTAAATGGAAACACCGAAAGCTCTCTCTGAACGGAGGAGCATACGGTGGCTATCGCAGCGGAAGTACAAAACAGCCTCTCAAGGCAATTCACCAGTCCGGCCATTAAAAGTCTGGACACCGTCAAGCGCGCCCGGAGTAACCTACAACAAGACAGCCTAGCACGTTTCGAGCAAGCGTAGCAATGCGGCCCCAACCCCAGCCCTCGTGAACTTGCGAAACCAGTGTTGCACGTACATAACTACACTCTGGAAATACCATGGGCAAAGGGGGAGGGGCACCACCACGGCACGCCCGAAACGCGGCTTAAACCGCACTAGGGGCTGCCGATTTCTTAATTTCCTCTTATTTTCAGGACTCCACTCTTCGGAAGGTCTGTCCGGCAGTACAATTGCCGCACAAACGATACAACAACCAGGGGAGCAGAAAGCTACGCCGCACTATGGAACTCTAAGGTGGTCTCTATAACAAGTAGTATACCTGTTTCACGTACCATTCCGCAGCTCGCCCCTGGAAAAGACATGTTAAATAGTCCCATCTTTTGCTTATTGCACTATTTGTATCGTTCTGCTTTGATCGCAGCTTTTTTAAATAAACAATGCATAGCTTCCGTCTATTATTGCATTACTCTTTTTTTATGAATATATGTTCATTAATGACATGTTGCACCCGTACACTTTGGTACGGCCAATACGCCAGGGGCTTAAGTACCCCACAATACGGTTTGAGAAGTCCGAACACTTTCACAAGTGCGGCACCCTGAACTTATAGCATTATATGCATCGACTCCGAATCATTTCTTGGGTCAATAGTTGGGTTTGCCCGACTCCTATGTTTTGGTACCTTACGTTCCGTTATATCGGCTAAGGTAGCACTAGGAGAACTACTGCGATTGTGCCCTAGTTGAGCTGGGCTAAGCACCTCAGTAGAGAAAGCTAAAACTGACCGTCATGATGAGGCGAGAGCTGGTCGCTGTTAGAGAGGTTTTCGAGTCCCTAAAGACTTATGCCGCTTAGAGCAAGGAGTCGGCTTTGTCCGGCCTAGGCGTGGATAGCGCCCCGAACTCGGTCTTCCGAACACTAGGGGCTTCACCGAAATTTAAAATTATAGAATTCTATGGCTAAGTGAGAGTGTTCAAGCATTATAGTCTGATTGTCTTGTTCGTTGTGTTGAGCGCCTGCCTCGAAGGACCCAAGAATGGGAAAAAGAGCGCTCATGTTTATCCCGAACACCCCAGCACTCGTGGCATGGGGGAAGAAGCCGACGACTCGCCATCTCTCAAATTTTATAAACGGCCGCACAGAAGGTAATATTTTAAATTCAAATGCGTTGCTTAGCACATATGAACAATTTTTCAGCGTACAAGATCACAAATGCGAGTTTACTCAAAAATTACATCTTTGGAGCATTCATCCGCTATAAGATGGGCACCCTTCAGGACGCCCTCATAATACACTTCCGGGACGCGATGCTCCTTGCCCGGCGGTGGCCCGTCCTTCACCAGCTTCTCCGCATCCATCTTGCCCCAGTGCACTTTAGCACGGGCAAGCGCCCTACGGGCACCTTCGAAGCAGACGGAGTGCTTGATTACTTCGAGCCGTGGACAGGCATCCACCAGCCGCCTCACCAGCCCGAAGTAGCTCCCAGGCAGAGCCTCTCTAGGCCAAAGCCAAACTATGAGGCCTTTTATGGCCTGTTCGGCTACCTTGTGGAGCTCGACCATTTGCTTCAGCTGGTCGCTCAAAGGCACCTGGTGTCCGGCCTCAGCACACTGAGACTAGAACACCTTCTCCGTCGAGCTCCCCTCCTCGGCTTGGTAATAGGCGGCGGCATCAGACGCACTACAGGGCAAATCTGCGAATGCTCCTAGAGAGCTCCGAACTCGGGTAAGTAACAAGTAATTCACTTTCACGTGCTTGCTTTGCATAATGAATGCCTTACCCGCCGCTATCTTCTTCATCGCTGCAATTTCTTGGAGGGCTTTCTAGGCTTCGGCCTTGGCAGACTTCGCGCTTTCGAGGGCTGCCGCAAGCTTGGATGCTTGCGTCTTTGAGTCAAGCTCCAAACTCTCGTGTTTTTTCACGAGAGCCTGGAGCTCTTTCTGCACCTCCTCCACCCGCGCCTCCTGCTTCACAATCCCTGTGCGCTCCGCGGCCGCTCTGTTTTCGGCCTCAGATAGCGCTTTCTTAAGGGTTGCCACCTCGGTCATGGCCCGTATAATAGCACGTTGATCCTGTCAGTTTTTGCAACCACATCTTCTCTATATACTTGCGCAAGGTATTACTTACCTTCCTTCTCCTCGAGTTGCCTCTTGGCATGGCCGAGCACGTGCTCGGACCGTGCGAGGTTTTGCTTCAGCGTATCCACCTCCGAAGTTAGTGCGGCGGAGGCCAGCAGCAAAGCCTGCATACACTTGATTATGTTAGACTCCTGCAGATGTTGTTAGATCCTCTATTCGGCTTTTCTTTCCGAACGCCGAACAGAGCATCAGGGGCTACTGTCTATGCAGTAATATTTTAACATATTCTTTACTTACCTCAAAGGCTGTTAGAATGCTGGCACAGGCTTCAGTCAGTCCACTCTTGTCGGACTGAACCTTCTAGATCACCGCACTCATAATAGTGCGGTATTCCTCCTCGATGGAGGCGCCGTTAAGCACCTCCAGCAAATTGTCCGGTGCCTCTGGTTGGACGGAAGTCACCGGCTCGGCAGGCTTGCTCCTCTTGGAAGGAGGCTGCCTACCGAAGTCCGGAACCATTGACGGTTCTGGCGCGGTGTCCGGCTCAAGGCCAGACTCGGAGCCCTTGGGGGTTTTATCCCCTTTACGCCTGGAGTCCGTGAGGTTGCCTTGCGGCGCCTCCAGGACCACCTCCTCCTGGCTTGGAACCTGTTGGGACGCCACCTCGGCGTCGTCCGTAGGCTGGGGGGAGGTAGCCGTCGGAAGCGAATTCACATCCGACGAATCCAGGGAGCCGCTCGACGACTCATCGAGCCCGGCCTTGGGTGGACTGCATAGTCATATTCGGCGTAAGGAGGAGTTTTGCAAGAAAGGAACACTATGAATTGCTTTGGTGTCCGAATACTTACGATTTTCCAGGGGCTTGGCCCTGTGCGGCCACTCCTCTTCGCCGTCGTCGGTGTTGGTGGAGTAGTCCGGAGGAAGGGTCTTCCCCTTCTTGGACCCTTCGGCCTCCCAGTTGGGGCGACCTTCCTTTTCTTCCCTCCCCCCGCTGGAGGGGGAGAGGTCTCTTCTTCCTCCTCCTCGTCTTCACGGGAGGAGTGCGCCTTGGAGTCGTCGGATGATGAAACCGACACCTCCCGGCGTCGGGCACTCTTTCGAGTCCCCGTGGCCTTCTTCTTGGCCTTCTTTTCCGGCACCACATAGGGTGCCGGAACCAGCAGCTTCGCCAAGCGAGCGTCCGCTGGGCCTTCGGGTAAAGGAGCCGGACAGTTGATCTGTCCGGACGTCTCCTGCCAATCCTGTCAAAGGTAAGGGAGCTTAGATCCCGCATGGAGTCAAACTATGAAAAACTAATACCCTGTAAAAGGTAAAAATAGCTTACCGCCCTAGCGTGACGCTGCGTGCTGAATCCACGATCCTCGGTAGCGGATGCCAGGGCCTCGGCGCCCTTGAAAAGCACCTTCCAGGCATCTTCGTATGTCGTGTCGAAGAGCCTTCTCAGAGTTTGGTGCTGCGCTGGGTCGAACTCCCACAGGTTGAAAGCCCGTTGTTGACACAAGAGGATCTGGCGGATGAGCATAACATGGATTACGTTGACAAGTTTGAGCTTCTTGTCCACCAGGGTCTAGACACATGTTTGGAGTCTGGTCAGCTCTCCTTTTTTACCCCAAGACAGGCCCGTCTCTTTCCAGGAGGTGAGCTGCGTAGGGGGTCCGGATCGGAACTCGGGGGCTGCGACCCATTCAGGGTCGCGCAGCTCAGTGATGTAAAACCACCCCGATTGCCACCCCTTTAGGGTCTCCACGAACGAGCCTTCGAGCCATAGGACGTTGGGCATTTTGCCCACCATGGCTCCTTCGCACTCCGCCTGGGTGCCGCGCACCACCTTCGGCTTGACATTGATAGTCTTGAGCCATAGGCTGAAATGGGGGCGGATGTGGAGGAAAGCCTCGCACACGATGATAAACGTCGAGATGTTCAGGACAAAGTTCGGGGCCAGATCGTGGAAATCCAGGCCATAGTAGAACATGAGCCCCCGTACAAATGGGTGGAGAGGGAAGCCCAGTCCGCGGAGGAAATGGGGGAGGAACACCACCCTCTCATGGGGCCTAGGGGTGGGGATGAGCCGCCCCTCTTCAGGAAGCCAGTGCGCAATGTCGTTAGACAAGTATCCGACCTTCCTCAGTTTTTTGATGAGTCCCTCCGTGACGGAGGAGACCATCCACTTGCCTCCCGCTCCGGACATGGCTGGAGAAGGTTAAGGTGGGATGTGCGGACTTGGGCGCTTGAGCTCGAGTGCACGGAAAGCTTACCCAGCTAGGGGGATTGTACATGGAGAATCTGTCCCGACACTTAAGGTGGGTGAATTCTTCTTTCTCCCCTTTATAAAGATCCGCCAGCATGGTGGCCAGGGCGGCAAAGTCATCCGGACCCTTGCGCCCGTAGCGAGATGTATCATCCTCCCTGTTGTAGTTCCACATGGGGAGTCCTCTGATTGGAGTGGCCGGACGCCTCGCATTATGGAAATTGTCATGCCTCGATCATGGATAGTCCGGATTGGGAGAGTATTTTTATGTTGTCCATTAACATCTTGACTTCCGTGTTATCTTCCTCCTCGAGGCTCCGAGGGTGCCAGATGTGGCGTTTCTTCAATGGAGCGCTGAAAAATTCGGGAAGGCCCATTCGAACTGGGTTGGGGAGAGCGACGTCTTCAATATAAAACCACTCCGAGGGCCACTCCTCGAATGCCTTCTTTGGTGTGCCGGACAGGTATTGGTTCTGGCTATGCGCCATATCTCGACGCTGCCCACCTCGAATATGGACCCCTTTTGGGAGCGAGGGACGAGGCAGAATAGTTTCCTCCATAACTCAAAATGGGCCTCGCAGCCTAGGAATAGCTCGCAAAGAGCGACGAAGCCTACGATGTGCAGCATGGATCCCGGCGTAAGATTGTGCAGTTGGAGGCCATAATACTCCAGGAGACCTCGGAGGAAAGGATGGATAGGAAATCCAACGCCTCTCACGAGAAAGGAAACAAAGCACACTCGCTCCCCTTCTGAAGGATTCGGGAAATTTTTCGCTAGGGCTTCGCCCATAAAAGAAGTTAATCCCGCTCGCACCAGGACTAGATCCGCAGGGAGAAGGTAGCCTTGCGCCTGGAGCTTGGTCAGCTGGGCATGAGATACTGAGCATCTCTCCCAATTGCCTTTTTTGGAGCCATGAGGGCAGGAGGAAGAACTGGGAGTGCTAGCCTTGTTTGAGTGGTTTCTCCTAGCGAGCTCTAAGGATTTTCCGCCTAGTGTGGAATGGCATCTGAGATCCAATCCCTTTAAATAGACGCCTTTTTATATCCAGTGTGTTATGTTCAAAAAATATACTGACCTTTTGTATTCGTTCGACATGTGGAAGCATAAGAGACGGAGGTGCGGGAGCCAATGGGTATGACATTAAATGAAAAGCCAAATATAACTCTTTGGGTTAGATGCTTTGAAGTATTCGGAGGAGAAACCCGCCTTGCAATGCTGAAGACAACCTGCGCGTCGGACACACCGTCATTGAAGCCTGGTTCAGGGGCTACTGAGGGAGTCCTGGATTAAGGGGTCCTCGGGCGTCCGGGCTATATGACATGGGCTAGACTAATGGGCCGTGAAGATACAAGACTAGATGTGAAGTTCCTTTCTCTGTAAACCGACTCTGTGTCTGGATGGGACTCTCCTTTGCGTGGAAGGCAAGCTTAGCATTCAGATGTGAAGTTCCATTCTCTGTAAACCGACTCTGTATAACCCTAGGTCCCTCCGGTGTCTATATAAACCAGAGGGTTTAGACCATAGAGGAAGTCATAATCATAATCATACAGGCTAGACAATTAGGTTTTAGCCATTTTGATCTCGTGGTAGATCAACTCTTGTAACCCCTATACTCATCAAAGTCAATCAAGCAGGACGTAGGGTATTACCTCCATCAAGAGGGACCGAACCTGGGTAAAACATCATGTCCCTTGTCTATTGTTACCATCTATCCTTAGACGCATAGTTCAGGACCTGTTGGGGATATTACTACTGGAGGTAAACTGGCCTTATGTAGCCGGGTTGACTCTTTGAAGATTAGAAGCCCATGAAGATGTAAAGATGATGGCGCTCTACGGAGGGCCCAAAGGCGGGTTACAGCCTGTAAATGTAAACCGTCTTAGTCATGTAACTTGTATAGTAAGATAGAGAGAGAGGCCGAACCGGATACGTTTATGATCCGGCTTCGGGACTCTATAGCCCGGCGGGTGTCAACCTATGTATATAAAGGGACGACCTGGCCGCGGTTTAGAGACAGACAACAATAACTCGAGAGCTAGACAAAGCGGATTCGCTCCCTGGCCTTCGAAACCCTAGCAATACCAATCACAACTAGACGTAGACTTTTACCTTCATCGACGGGGCCGAACTAGTATAAACTCCCGTGTCCCCTTGTCCGGTTTAACCCCTTTAAGCTAACCCGTTGCGATGGCTCCATGACTAAGTCCTTTCACAAGGACATCTTCCGTGACAAACCCATGACAGTTGGCGCACACCATGGGGCTATCACACGATGGTTTTGAGTTCTTGAAGGGCAGCTTCGATGGACTTAAGGGATACGCTGTGGGCCGAATGACGAAGAGTCGTCGCGGCAGCTCTACATCGACAATGCAGGATGGGGTCCTGAGGCCGATTCAATCGAATACGGGTACCAGGTGCCCTTTGGTGGGATTCACGTCTTCATTGGCAAGATCGGCGAACCGGCCGCCGAGCCGGACCTCTGCACCAACATCATCGAAATAGCTCGGCGTGCAAGTTCCTCGCCGGTTCAGCCCGAGGCAAGGCATGTTTTCATAGGTGTCGTCCATGGATCGGTGTACGAGGATGGACCGGTGTCCGATGGAGAAACCGTAGTCTGCTCTGATGACGAGACTTCTGGAGAGACCGAATCGCTTTACCAGTTGCAGGACGGCTGGATTGACCAAGGATCCGAGGGCAATAGTATTCCGGATTCCCCCTGTCTGCCAAAGCGGGCCGCCATCTTCATGGCTGGCACACAATCGGCGCCTCATTCATCTACGCCGCAGCAATGCTATCCGGTTCAACGACGGCCACACCAGCAGGGGCAGGAAGCTCGGCGCCACCTCCGGCCCAAGTCTTGTCTGATTTGTTCGACGCTCTGGCAACATTGATGTCCACGGAGGTGGACGCAGCAGCCAGGGATCAGCACAATGCGGAGATTTTAAAAGTGAAAGATTAGATAGCCCAAGCTAAAGAGGACCTGGCAGCAGAGAATGCCAGGATGGCTACGGAGCAGGCCGAGTTGGAAGCACAGGCCTACCGGATTAGACTGGATCAGAATGCTTCAGAGGAAGTCATGAGAAGAAGGTATCGATCACGTCTCCCGTCGGTTTATGAGCCGCAGAATCTTTTCAACACGCCAGGTGCAGGAGCTAGTAACCAACCCACGCTAAACCGGGCGGGGGCACCGGGAGCAGGAGCGCCGGTTCAGCCACGCACGACGGACCTACCTTGCCAGAACAACGTTGTGCCATCAATGCCCGGGCATTATTCCAACCCGTTGGACAACATTGTGGCCGCCGTTTCACTCCTAGCGGCCCTCCCAACCGACAGCGAGTCACTGGTTAAAGTGGAAGCGCGTCGGGCCAGGGATCTCCTTCAAACAGCACTAAACCAACAGCAAGCATATTCACACAGCCGTCAGAGGATTCATTCTACTCCCCGTCCAAGCCGGAGTTATAGCAGACACGTGGAGGACGAACTGGCCATGTCCAGTAGAGCACGTCGCCGAAATTCACCACGAGGGAACAACCCGGCCGGGGGAGGTTCTAATGCGCAAGATGTTGTGGACCATGGCCGCGCACGTCGAGAGGCCGAGTTGACAGCTCGACACGGAGTACGGCAGCATACTCCGGTTCACCCCACGGCCTCCGTGGAGCCAGGGGCGATGTTCAGTTCCTTAGGGGTACCGTGTTTAACTCCCGCTTTGCGTAATGTGCGACTGCCCAAGGATTTCAAGGGACCTCGTAAGGTACCAAATTACACCGCCAATTTGCAGCCAGAGGCGTGGGTGGGGAGCTATGAGATGGCAATGGAGATGTTAGATGTGGATGAGGCGGTGTGTGCTAAATATTTCACCATGATGTTGGAAGGAACATCTCGCACATGGTTGAAGAGCTTGCCGACCAACTCTGTTGGATCATGAGCCGAACTGAAGCACCGGTTTATCCGGAGCTTCAAGGATACGTGTAAGCAGCCAATGTCAATTGTAGATATGGCCGCTTGTGTCCAAGAGGAAGGGGAGTCCATGACCCATTGGGTCAAATGGGTCTCGGCGATTTTGCATTCATCAGATCGTATCAATGCAGACACCGCAGTGTTAACGTTAGAGGGAAATTGCCATTTCAAACCGTTAAAACATAAGTTGGGAAGGCTCAAACGTCACTGCAACGACATGTCAACACTCATGGCCTCTTTGGTTAAATATGCCGATTCAGATAATACCAAGGATCCGGATTCAGAGGAGGACAAACCGGAGAAAGGTAATAAGAACGGCAATGCCAAAGGCCAACAACATAATCCGGCAGGCCATGGAAACGCTGGTAAGCGCAAGGCTGACAGTAGCTTGGACTTTGTCGCAAATACCAACAAGCAAGAGAATGGCCAGCACCGTAAAGGCAAGCAGCCCCAGAGGGTGGAGGTCCAGGCAACAATTTGGAGCGTTTGTTAAATCAGCCCTGTCCAAAGCATGGATCGAAGGAGAAACTGGCATCACATCTCTGGAAAGATTGTTATATCATGGGGGATTTCAAGAATTCCAATATGTTCCAATATGACAACGGCCCGCCCGGCGGTTCAGGAGGAGGTTTCCACGGGCCGGGTTACGGAGGTGGTGGTTCTGGTTCAGGGTTTCCAGGCAACCAAACTGGACATGTCAATCAAGGACACCAAGGCAACCAGGGAGGTTACAACCATCAGGGGAGTCAGTAGCAGCAACAGCAGTCGGGTTATCAGAGCAATCCCAAACAGCTGAACAGCGGGCAATATCATGTCTTCACTACTAGTTTGTGCAAACGTGATTAGAAGCTTCACAAAAGGGTAGTCAACTCTGTTGAGCCGGCAGTACCTTAGTATTTACGATGGTCTAAGCAACCTATTTTGTGGAGTAGAGATGATCACCCGCCCCGGGTTGATAATCCAGGTCATTTGGCCTTAGTGGTAGCCCCTCAAGTCGGGGGATACAAGTTCACTAAAGTGCTCATGGATGGGGGAAGTAGTATCAATATTTTGTACTATGATACATTCCGCCGTATGGGGTTGACAGATAAGGATCTTAAACCGTCAAATACGGTCTTTCATGGTGTGGTTCCTGGTAAGTCTGCATATCCTGTTGGTAAGATTGCTTTGGAGGTAGCTTTTGGAGATGACTACGATTCAAGGTCAGAAACTTTGACATTTGAGGTGGTAAAGATCAAAAGTCCGTACCACACCTTGTTTGGGCGGCTGGTTTATGCCAAGTTTATGGCAAGGCCATGTTATGTTTATCTACAGCTTAAAATGCCAGGTCATAAAGGGACTATCACAGTACATGGAAGTAGAAAGATTGCTTTGGAGTGCGAAGAAGGCGATGCGGCTTATGCGGAGTCAGTTTGTGCCACGGAGGAGTTCAAATTTTATAAGGAGCAAGTTGATCCGGCAGACATGACCTCTTTAAAAAAGCCAACTACGGAGCATGACCCAGCGTTGAAGTTCAAATCGGCTAGAGACACTAAGATGGTTGATTTTGTTCCTGGCGATTCATCTAAATAGTTCAGTATCAGCGCTAACCTGGATCCCAAATAGGAAAGCGCGCTCATTGAGTTCATCCTTGAGAATCGGGACATCTTCGCATGGAAACCTTCTGACATGCCAGGTGTACCGAGGGAACTCGCTGAGCACAGACTCAACATTGATCCTAAGTTCAAACCGGTCCGGCAGTTCCTCCTCCGTTTCAACGAAGAGAGACGCAAGGCTATAGGTGAAGAGGTAGCCCGTCTGTTGGCTGCTGGGTTTATTGTCAAAGTTTTTCATCCAGAGTGGTTAGCCAATCCGCTGTTGGTTCTTAAGAAAAACGGCACTTGGCGCATGTGTGTGGACTACACGGATTTAAACAAAGCTTGCCCTGCAGACCCCTTTGCTCTCCCTCGCATTGATCAGATAATTGATGCTACGGCGGGTTGTGACCGTTTGTGTTTTCTGGATGCTTACTCTGGTTATCATCAGATCAAAATAGCGGTTAAGGACAAGGAGAAGACAGCCTTCATAACTCCCTTTGGAGCCTTCTGCTATGTTTCTATGCCCTTTGGACTCAAGAGTGCCCAGGCGACTTACCAGCGATGTGTTCAGAATTTCCTACATAAACAAATTGGGCGCAATGTTCATGCGTATGTGGATGATATTGTGGTCAAATCTAGAAAGGAGGAGACATTGATAGATGATCTACGGGAAACCTTTGACAATCTCCGGGTTTACAAGATGATGCTCAATCTAGAGAAGTGCATTTTTGGTGTCCCGGCAGGCAAGCTCTTAGGTTTTCTGGTTTCAAACAGAGGCATTGAGGCTAATCCAGAAAAGATTGCAGCAATTACATCCTTGGCTAAGCTGGCGCGTATTAACGATGTTCAACATCTGGCCGGCCAGATTACAGCCTTGAGCCGGTTTATCAGCCGCCTTGGAGAATAGGCCATCCCTTTATATCAGATGCTCAAGATAGCAGATGACTTTGTCTGGAGTGAGGCAGCAGATAAAGCGTTCGAGGATCTGAAGAGGCAGCTAGTTGAACCGCCCGTGCTTGCAGCGCCGATCGATAAAGAGCCATTATTGTTACATGTGGCTGCTAATGCCTGAGCTATTAGCGTAGCCATTGTGGTAGAGCACAAGGAGCCTGGCAAGGAGTATCCGGTTCAACGGCCGGTTTATTATATCACGGAGGTGCTCATTGAGTCAAAACAGAGGTATCCACATTGGCAGAAACTGGTGTATGGGGTATTTATGGCAAGCCAAAAGCTTAAACACTATTTTTAGGGCCATCCCATCACAGTGGTCAGGTCAACTCCTCTAGGCGACATAATTCAAAATAGAGAGGCAACTGGTCAGGTTGCCAAGTGAGCTATTGAGCTTGGATCTCATGGGCTCAAATATATACCCCGCACGGCGATCAAGTCCCAGGCACTTGTGGATTTCATCAACGATTGGATGAAGTTACAGGCACCTGAAGAGAAACCGGATAATACATATTGGACTATTCATTTTGATGGGTCCAGACAGTTGGAGGGCTCGGGGGCTGGAGTCGTATTAACTTCCCCACGAGGTGACAAGTTTTGTTATGTCCTCCGTTTAATGTTCCCTTGTACTAACAATGCAGCTGAATATGAGGCTTTACTCCACGGGCTTCGGATGGCTAAAGAGATGAATTTGAGCTGGGTTAAGTGCTTCGTCTATTCAGATCTAGTGGCCCAGCAGGTGTCTGGCACTTGGGATTCTAAAGACCCACTCATGGCTGCATATCGGCGAGAGGTAGACGCAGTGGCTGGTCAGTTTAAAGGTTATCAGGTGGACCATATAGAGCGGCGGAAGAATGAAGCGACAGACGCTTTAAGTCGTCTTGGTTCCCAACGTAAACCAGTTCCACCTAATGTCTTTCTTGATGTGTTGCACTAGTAGAAAAAGGGCCTTCAGTCCCGGTTCATAAGGGCCTTTAGTCCCGGTTCTGGATTGAACCGGGACTAAAGGGTCGGTACTAATGCCTATCCCTTTAGTCCCGGTTCTGGATTGAACCGGGACTAAAGGGTCGGTACTAATGCCTATCCCTTTAGTCCCGGTTCAATCCAGAACCGAGAACCGGGACTAAAGGGCGCGGCCACGTGGAGCTCCACCTTTAGTCCCGGTTGGTAACACCAACCGGGACTAAAGGAAATTTTATTATTTTTTTTTAAATTTTTTTTGAATTTTTTTTTGGATTTTCAAATTTCTGAATTTTTTTAACCTCTAGTCTGTAATCACCACCCCTCATCACTTCTCAATTTATCCACTAATCACCCCTCATCATTCCAAATCATCTAACTTCCCGAACGGTCACCCATCCTCCCACTCCCCTAGCCTGAGCACGCTTAACTTCCGGGTTCTATTCTCCCTCGCTCCAAGTCTGCACTTGTTGTTTTCCTGACAATACTAAGATGCCAATCATATTAACCTTCAGGAATTTTGCTTGAGCATGAAGTGACACATTTCATAGTTTTATTTTGAAACCATTGTTTAAACAAACAATAATTATTTAGTAACACTAATATTTCTTGAATAATTAGTTTGACCATTGTTTGACCACAGTTTGACCAGATTTGAAAAAATTGAAATAACTGAAATAATTATTTAGTAACACTAATATTCTAGAATAATTAGTTTGACCATTGTTTGACCATAGTTTGCCCACTGTTTGATTTTTTTCAATTTTTTTCACTCTAGATCTTAAAAGCCCCGTAACTTTTTCTATTAGGTTTTTGAGGATTTTGAAAATGTTTAACGGGGTTCCCCCGATTAAATTCGGATGTAACTTTTCGAGTAGATGATTTTTCATATAAAAAACTTTTTCATCCGAGTTAGTATGCAAAAGTTATGCCCATTTTTACAAATTTCAGAGAGATTTTGCAAATAAAGTCAAAATTCACATTTGCTAATTTTCCAAACAACTAGACCACATATCACATGGGAAACTTATTTTCTTTTATTTTTTTTGACAGTTCCATCATTTTCTTTTATTTTTTTAAAACTGAAAAGGCGATCCACAGGGGGGGGGTAGAGTTTGAAAATGGGACCTTTAGTACCGGTTCATGGCACGAACCGGGACTAAAGGTCTCAACCCCATTAGTCCCGGTTCGTGCCTCAAACCGGGACTAAAGGTCTAATCTTTAGTCCCGGTTTGAGGCACGAACCGGGACCAATGGTTGTGGGCCAGGAGCGAGGCCCATTGGTCCCGGTTCATCCCACCAACCGGGACCAAAAGGTCCAGATGAACCGGGACCAATGGCCCACGTGGCCCGGCCGGCCCCCTGGGCTCACGAACCGGGACCAATGGCCCCATTGGTCCCGGTTCTGGATTGAACCGGGACTAATGGGCTGACCCGGCCTGGACCAAAGCCCTGTTTTCTACTAGTGTTGCGCAATTCGTCAGTCAAATACCAACTAAAGAAGATTTGGCTATTCCTGATCCGGAGGCTCAGTTGGTGGGAGCTCTGCATGCCATACCGGATTGGACAATCCCATATCTGGATTACATGAACCGGGGCGAGTTACCAGATGAGGGAATTTTGGCTCGACAGATAATCCAGCGTTCCAAGTCCATGACCCTACTCAACGGGGAGTTACATCATTACAGTGTTTCAGGAGCAATTCAACGCTGTATTTCTCCTCAAGAAGGTCGTGAGATTTTGCGAGAAATCCATGAAGGGGATTGTGGTCACCATGCCGGTTCAAAGTCGTTGGTGGCCAAAGCTTTTCGCCACGGTTTTTACTGGTTGACGGCGCATGCTGATGCGGAGGATTTAGTCAAGAGATGTGATGGATGTCAAACATTTGCCCGCCGTGCGCACGTTCCGGCTCAAGAGTTGCGGATGATTCCAATTACGTGGCCGTTTGCAACTTGGGGGCTTGATATGGTTGGACCCTTCAAGCGCTCTAAGGAAAAGAAGACCCACCTGTTAGTAGTAGTTGATAAATTCACTAAATGGGTGGAGGCAGAGCCAGTCAGCAAGTGTGATGCAGCCACGGCGGTTCAATTCATCAAGAAGGTGATATTCTGGTTTGGTTTTCCACACAGTATTATAACAGATAATGGCACTAATCTGTCAAAAGGGGAGATGGAATAATTCTGTCAACGTGAGCACATCCGGCTTGATCTAGCATCAGTGGGTCACCCCCAATCTAATGGTCAAGCGGAAAGGGCAAATCAAGAGATTCTAAGCCGTGTCAAACCAAGGCTTATGGTTCCCTTAAAGCGGACGCCGGGTTGTTGGGTTGAGGAGTTACCTTCTGTGTTATGGAGCATCAACACCACACCCAATAGGTCTACGGGTTACACTCCTTTCTTCATGGTGTATGGAGTGGAGGCAGTTCTTCCTAGTGACATCCGTCACGATTCGCCCCGTGTTGCAGCTTATGTTGAGACTGATAATGAGAAGGCACGTCAGGATTCTCTGGACCTGTTGGATGAAGAGCATGATCTTGCAGCAGCACGTTCGGCGATTTATCAACAAGATCTTCGACGTTATCATAGCCGCCGGGTTAAAACTAGAAACTTTCAAGAAGGTGATTTGGTGCTCCAGCTCATCCAGGATCAGACTGATATGCACAATTTATCCCACCCTTGGGAAGGACCTTTTGTGGTCAGCAAAAACCTGCACAACGGATCTTACTACCTCATTGATGTTTGAGAGTATGAAGACTCACGTCAATCGGAAGAGGAGACAAAGCGGCCATGGATAAGATCCATTTGATATATAGACCGGCATTATGAAGATAAAATTATCAAACATATCGGGTTGGTGTTAAACACCTTTGCTGTATACACGTTTGGTCAATCAATGAGGTATGTTCTGTATTATTTTTTGTACAAACACTTGATTATTCAGCTAAAGTACTATATACTTCTTGGATATTATGATATGTCTAGCGGTAAACCGCTAGACACTTTTATGTTTTTTGGACCCAGGAAGGAAAGTCATCATAGGCTATGCATAAAATATATCCTGAAGGGAGGCATAGATTGTCACAAAGCGTTATGAAACATGCTCGATGGCCTGGCAGATAAACAAAGTTTCAGCTATCCTATTACATGAAGCTTCAAAGCGGCTCAAACATTGCCATTGTTTTTCACAGTAGCCATAAAACTGGCGACCGGATCAGGATTCTTCATCACGACGGTTTGATGGTTGCGGATCAGTTGGTGTAGGCACTTCTTCATCCCTCCCCAGCCGCTAGAAATCACGACGGTTTGATGGTTTGATGGTTGCGGATTCCGGTTAAAGCTTGGAACATTGCTTCCTCATGGATAAGATCAGAAGGGTTAATATCAGGGGCGTAAGTGTGCTTAGGAATCGGAGGCACAAGTTCTTCGACTTCATGGATATCGGCTAGATGTCTTTTCCATTCTGCATCATAAAATGGTTGAAAATGGGACAAATCGTTGTCCTCAACCAATTTGTTGGCCGCTGGCCGCACCTGTTTGGTCAGCCGCCGAAGATCACCATTATCAAAGTTTTAACCATCTTCTTTAACACCTGGATATCCTTTTAGTATACCCTCCGCTTCAAGGTCTGGAATCCATGCCTTGGCTCGAATAAGGGCGGTCAATGCTCCTACTCTTGCAGCGGCTCTCTTCAACTCGACAATCTGCGCTAGTAACATTCCCAGCTTCTCAAGGGTCTCCTTAATCAACGTTGGCACCAGTTTGTTATAAGCCGCTGTACTAATGGCTCGCTGAGACCCAGAGTATAGCTGCTCAACCAATGTATATGCCGCTTTGAGCTTCATCTGCATATTTGCACCAAGATGAGTGATCCGAGTTCCTGCCAAAGATTTTATCAACATTCTGGTCAGTTTTAAGATTCATTGACTGACGCAACATATATAAGCAGACACTTACCAAAGATAGCAGAGGTCATAGCATTGATTTGGTGCTTCAAACCGGCTAGTTCTTCAACCACCGGTTTCAAGGCTTCCTCGGCATCTACAACTCTTTTGGTTCAACCGGCTTTTTCGGTTTCCCATTCAGCACAATCTTGGTTGAAGGATTCTTTCAACTTCTCCATTCCGGCCAGGGCCTGGGTCAGCTCCTCTTTGGCTTTTGCAACTTCCGCTTGTTGAGACTTCACATTTTCTTGCAAGTCAGAGTTTTGAGCATCTTTGCTTCTCAGTTCGGCCTGCAACATTGAAGGTATATTCAACAAAAAAACATATTTATGCACTAAGTATAAAGCATATAACAAGTTATCCACTTCATACTTGGGGGCTAATGCCTATTTGCTCTCAAATACTACACTCTATACAAGTCTCCAGAACAATGCAAGCATTATCCTTGACACTTGGGGGCTAATGTACGTTTGTTCTAAACCGGCGGTGTGGATTAAAAACCGGATTAACTTGCCAAGTTAAACCGGCCTTTGGGGGCTATGCTACAGAAAGTTGTCTAATTTTTTCAAACATGAGTCTTATCTATGATTGAGGACACGCCTTTGCAAGGATCAATGATGGGATGCTTGAAGTGTTACAAAGACCCGGTTTATGATTAACAATCATAAAACTGCTCTTGGGGGCTACTTGGAATAGTATTTCAGCTATAAATCAATGTACCAGGGGGAAGAATTTACCTCATATCGTTCTTTCACCAAATTCACCAAACCGGCCTCATAATCCCAGTTTGAGTGCAAACGGTTCAAGAAGCCGGAATGAAGCTCATCAGCATTAAGATGAGCATAGTTTGATAAGTCGCTGCTCCATTTATCTTTATCCCTGGCAATTTGCTCTTCTTTGGCACTATGCTGAGCCAAAATGACGGGATGACCAGGAGAGCTGTGGCCTATTCCAGTAATAATAACGTCATCACCTTGGCCTTCAGGATTTTTGGTGGATGATGATGGAATTTCAGTGTCTTTCGTTGGACTAACGCAGTTTGGTTCAGCCGGTTCAGTATCAGGGGTGGCAGGCTCAGCATCTATTGGTTCGTCGGTATGTTGGCCGTCAAGGGGCGGATTATCACAATTTGTTTCAGGATGGAGGCCTTCCGGTTCACCAGTTTGCTTCGGTTCACCTCTTGGTTCTTCTTCTTAGGCAACAGGGTCTTCTGGCGGAATGGTGACCCGAGCTTTCTTACTGGGTCTGGCTTTGGCCCTGCAAACAGAATAAAAAGGGTTAACATCCTGTTCAAAAGATGTAAGGCGCATTGAAAGGAAAGGTTTTTCACAACTCACCCGGCCACAGTTTTCAAAGGGGGGAGTTGAGTTGCTATCGATTCACTAGAAGAGGAAGGAGGTGTCACCTGATAATTTGAATCGTACGGATTAAGAGGCTGTCTGAAATAACCTGCCTTGGGGTAAGAATGGTCAGAAGTAGGAGAGACCCCAAACCAGTGCTTCCGAATCGGAGTATCAGGTAAACCGGCAGAGGTGACCTGTTGGCCACTATGCCAGGTGGCCGGCGAGCTTCATGCTGTTGAGTCTTCAAAATAAATGTTGGATCCAAGTGAGCAAAAGGAAGAGAAAAGCTTACTTTCCGGATTGCTTGGCGAGTTTTTTGTGTTGGCATAGAGTCTGAACCGGAGGAAAGGGTAATTACCTCTATGTCATCATCCTGACTAGCTTCTACCTCCTCCTAAGGAAGATCATTGTTAACAAGATGCATAAAAAGAGAGCCAAGTGAGTCAAGTTCTACCTCAACTTCTGGGTCATCAGTACCATCATCAAGCTCCATATTAATCCGGTCAGCCGTTTTCCGCTTTGACGTCCGTTTTACGGCTTTGGTCTTCATGCGGGTTGGCTTGACCACTTTGTCTCCAGTTGGCTTTGCCGCTTTCTCTATGGATTTCCGTTTCTAGAAGGGGTCATAACCCTATATATATAAAGAAGAAGGGTTACAGCTTGTATAAGTTAAAGATATTAGAGATGAAGAGGAAGTGTAATGCCTACAGTAGGCGGTTTGTTCTTGGTATAGAAGGGACTCAGACCGGTTTGACTAAAGACCAGTTCCGATTCATTCAGAATCTTCTTTACACCTTCAGTAACTTCTTCCTCAGATAATTGGATGTTGCAGTGGCGTTGAGGATCGTCAACTTCACCGGTATATTTGCACATTAAACCGGGACGCTGGATTAGCGGCAAGATACTCCAGGATATCCAACAGCGCACAAAATACACGCCTGTTAAACCGTTTGCCATAAAGGCCCGGAGCTTGGCGATTTGAGGAGCATATTTTGCCCTTTCTGAAGTGCTCGGGCATTGTGGCATTGGGTGAGTGTTGGATAATCTATGATCACGGAAGCCGGGGAGGGGATTTTCATCCTCAAGCGAAGTGTCTCTGCAATAAAACCATGTTTGGTTCCATTCCTTTGGGTGGCTATGATGTTTGGCATGAGGAAATTCCACTTCTTTCCACTTTTGAATCGAGACACCACCAAGCTCTGTGTTCTAGCCATTCACAAACTCTGTGCGCCCGTTTAAGTGAAAGAAATCCCGGAACAGTTCTACAGTTGGTTCTTCTTGTAAATAGACTTCACAGAAGACTTGCAAATTGCATAAGTTGGAGACTGAGTTGGGACCAATATCTTGTGGATGCAGTTTGAAGCTGGCAAGCACATCTCGATAAAAATTTGACCCTGGCGGTTTGAAACCACGGCCTATATGGTCAACAAAGACTACCACCTCGCCCTCTCTTGGGGTTGGAGGATTCTCTGTTCCTGGAACTCACCATTTGATCTCAATTTTTTTAGGCAGAGAGCCGATGCTAACCATCTCATTCAATTGAGCCTCAGTAACCTGGGAACGAGCCCAGTTGTAGGCAGTGAATTTTTTGGCCATTGCAAAGTGAACAAACTAAAAATGAAAGGCCGGTTTATAAATTATGCATGATTATGATATGATAAATGGTACAACCCGGAGACTAGTGTGATGAGAGAAAAAGGTAATGCTAATACAGGATTGATCAAACACTGTTAAACCGGAGCATAATTATGAAGGTAACATGCTCTTCGGTTTATCAGAGGGCTAATGGCATAAACTATTTATACAATGTTAAACCGCTTATATTGGTGCGAGGAGAAACGGATCTCACAGGAACATAGAAATAGATCTCACAGTGATGTATAAAACTTTCGGATCTAAAGATAAGACAGAAAAGAAAAAATAATTGGATCTTGAAGGAAATCTCCGACATCAATGGATGGATGACGTCAGGACGGTTTATTGTAATTTTGAAGTATGACGTCACGGCGGTTTACGATATCAAAAATGAAGATAAGAGAGAAGATTTTTTTCTAAGTGTGGAAGATTGAGATGAACAAGTTCAAACCAATCTGGGGCCTAATGTTGGGGATATTACTACTGGAGGTAAACCGGCCTTATGTAGCCGGGTTGACTCTTTGAAGATTAGAAGCCCATGAAGATGTAAAGATGATGGCGCTTTACGAAGGGCCCAAAGGCGTATTATAGCCTATAAATGTAAGCCGGCTTAGTAATGTAACTTCTATAGTAAGATAGAGAGAGAGAGGCCGAACCGGATACGTTTATGATCCGGCTTCGGGACTCTGTAGCCCGGCAGGCGTCAACCTATGTATATAAAGGGACGACCCGGCCGCGGTTTAGAGACAGACAACAACAACTCGAGAGCCAGACAAAGCGGATTCGCTCCCTGGCCTTCGAAACCCTAGCAATACCAATCACAAGTAGACGTAGGCTTTTACCTTCATCGAAGGGGCCGAACTAGTATAAACTCCAGTGTCCCCTTGTCTGGTTTAACCCCTTTAAGCTAACCCGTTGCGATGGCTCCACGACTAAGTCCTTTCACAAGGACATCTGCCGTGACAAACCCACGACAGGACCCCCTACCCGAGATCTGCCAGTTTTGACACCGACACCTGCCCATACCCAACTCATTGCCATCCCTAGGCATGAACCGGCTTGGACAGTGGCACCGGCTCCTGGTCGGAAGCTACGTCCATTGTCTGATTGTCGTCGCTCAGCTTGGCGAGCTCACTGGCAAGCCAGCATGTCTGGCTGCTGGACTGACCCGCTGCCAAGCATGAGTCTGACCGCCCTGCCCACCCAGACCACCTCCCTCGCCCGCGCGCACTTTCCGCCCGAAACGGTCAGTGCCGCCCGCGCCACTTCATGGTGCAGGCGATTGCTCTGCGTTCAAATGACACAAGTGCCATCCGTTCGTCTGCCTGCCGCCGACATTAATGATACGCGGTTGCTGAGGCGGCTACTCCGGCGCCACCCGTCCGTCCCTCCGCTGCCCACCATTGCTATATAAACTGATGTGCCGGCCATAGCCGCGGTCATCTCCCTCCGTTCCCTTTCTCGTGTCCACACCACTACTGCCCACCATGGCTTCCTCGCGCTCCAACGCTCTTCGGGACGGGTGGACGGTGGACCACAAGGAGATGGCAGCCATTGCTGCCGATTGGCTGGCTGACAGGCAGCAGAAGGACAACTACGTCCCAATGGAGAACATTGTAGTCGACGATCCGGCGCCAACCCCCTCCTCCGTGCCATCATCGCCGATGCATTGCACCATGACCATCGGTGAGGCTCATGTCCAATACATGGACACGGTGAGGCAGAAGCATCAGGAGCAGTTCCGGGATGTGCAGGCCGACGCCACCTACAACCACCATCTCCTCCAGGACCACCTGCAGGCGAAGGAGCAGATCACCGTGGAGCGGGCGGAGAAGGAGGCGCTGCTCGACTCGTACCGCTCCGCCCGCGAGAGATTCCTCGAGAGCTGGCAGTACCGCATGTGGGTGGCGGAGGCTGTGGCTGCCTTCAAAGAGGGCGATGAAGCGGGCGAGGCACTGTCTGGCGAGACCGAGGACGAGGCAAAGGACAATGCCGGCTCCGACGAGACCCTGCTCCGCCAGTGTCGAGGAGGCCCTACTCCGCCGAGGCCCCGCGAGGCCGACAAAGAGGTAGAGGACACCACCGGCTCTGCCGATGCCCCGCCCCGCCGGCAACGAGGCGAATGATTTCACGAGCTTCCGTGAGGCCCTGCTCCGTCGTGGCCCCACCACGCCAACAATAAGCCAAAGAACATCGCCGGCTCCGCCGAAGTCCCGCCCCACCGGCACCGAGGCGGAGGACCTCGTCGTCTTTGATGAGGCCCTACTCCACCGAGGCCCCGCCCTGCCAACAATCAAGCAGAGCACATCGCTGGCTCAGCCGAGGCCCCGCCCTGCCGACAATGAGGGGGAGGATTTCCCACGCTTCGTCAAGGCGCCGCCCTGCCAGCAGCAAGACAGAGGACATCGCCGGCTCTGTCGAGGCCCCACCCCGCTGCCAACGAAGCCGCACCACACAAAAAACAAGGAAGAGTAGAACACGGTAGGTCGCCGATGCTCAGGTCCAAGTAAGGCCACCGCTGCTACCCTTCGGTTGAAGGCAAGCTAGGCAGGTTGACCATTGACGGTCGATTAGCTTCTTGGCGGCGACGTGGAGTCGGAGAGCTGCGCTGGAGAAGAAACTTTTGTTCAGCTTAGCCGAACACGGGTGGGTAGCTTCGGTTAATTAATTATACCTTGAGCGCACCCCTTTTTAGTTGAAGAATGTATGAAATGTAATGAAATCCGACATGTTTATATGAAATCCAACCATGTATGAATGAACTTAGTTCGATTAGTTTGAATTCTTCTATCGCTGGCATTGGATGAACATGCAAAACTATACGTATTAGCATTATTCTCAGGGTGATCACCTCGTTTGCAGTAGTTTCACATGTACTCCCTCCTGTGCTTTTTAGTCTGCATATAACTTTTGTCTGAAGTGAAAGTATTTCTACTTTGACCAACCTTAGATAAAAAAAAGTATGAACATTCACAATGCAAAATCAACTCACTTGAAAGAAATCTAATATGCAAAGTAAAAAGGAATAGAGGGAGTATAAATTGTTTGAGAAGCTTTTTAGCATTCATGTACATTGCAATCAAACACGTAGGCCTGGCAATTCACAGGGAACATTCAAAACAACCGATGATTATGCATCTCAGCGATTCACATGTCAGAGCCAATATTTACTTCACAATTAAAGAATAAACAAAAATCAATCGATGCTGCTAACAGCAAAGGCTTCCAATTCGAAAATATCAAACGCATGTCTTCTTGATAACATCAATGAGCAAAATTTTACAAGGTTGTCCCATTCAAAAATGTCAAATGCTTGTTGTTTTGTGTACATCAATGAGCAAAATTTGACAAGGTTTTCCCATTCCAAAATATCAAATGCCTACGATTGTGGAATGGGCAGGGTTTGCCATCAGTTCTGACATTGACATGGCACCTCGTGCTAAATAATCTAGCTATTCTTTTTGTGCAGTTCCACCAAAGTCAACCAAATTCGTGCGTAGCTTGTATGATTTTGCCTTTATATGTTGCAACACCTTGAACATACCGGCACCTCCTTTCTTGTGGTGGAAATGAATGATTTGATGTATTCATGAACATTTTGTGCAGCTCCCATTGAAATCAAGCTAAGCACCACTATTTGCACAAATACAAAAAAGTGATTAGTATAAAGCAAACTGTACTATGAATTGACAGTTTAAACAGGCAACCTACATTATCCATGTAGAGCACACATTTAAAAAATGGAACTCACTGGAAGGAATCCTAACACAACATTGTATTGGCCATCACAGCAACAAAGATGGAGATCCCTGAGTCCTTCTGAGCTGAAGTTAGTTTGTTCTTGTGGGCAATAATGTAACCATCCTTCAACTGCTACCTTCTTAAGAAGAGAGGCTTAGCTTCTTTATCCTAGCATAATCGGAACTAGGCACTTCATGTACTCCATATTCTTCTTCAGAGGAGGATGATCCTGTTGTGCAAAGACAAGAGGACAACTAAATGGTAGCATTGCTATTAGCTCGAAAAAAGGAAAGGAAATATTTAAAACAACACAGATGAAGCACTTCTCAAGGACAATACCACTTTCTCTTGACAGTATCTAAACTGTAGCACAACACCAATAGAGATGACAAAGCTCAATCATATGGATGAAAACTATGGGCGAGTACCAACGTTTGTTTGCTCAAAAAAATGGAAAGGAAATATTAGAAACAACATAGATGAAGCACTTCTAAGGACAATAGCACTTTTTCATGACAATATCTAAACAGTAGCACAACACCAATAGAGATGACAAAGCTCAATCATATGGATGAAATCCATGGGCGAGTACCAACCTTTGTTAGGAGGCTTATTGTGTAGAGCATACAGATCAAGCACTTCTCCGGAACCATCTGTTGTTTTCTACTGTGGTTGTCATGCTTACTATATACTCCTCGATTAGTTTAATGTTTCCAATATCTTCTAGTGCAGTTCCACTAAAATATATGTTATCCTGAAAGAAGATCCCTGTTTGCACAAGTAGAAATAATTACATATTACATTAAGAGTGGCATCAAATCAGTGGCAAAACAATTGCTCATTCCAGCCATAGCAATAAATTAAGAAGCAAAACTATATCATTACTTGTGTCATCATAGTTCCAGTGCTTCATTACAGCACCGGGAGTTGATTTTTGTTTTTCTTCCGCTTGTTCTTCCCCTTCATCACTTGGTTCAGTAACAGACAAGCTTTGCCTTCAATGTAAGATTTAGCATGTCAATTAGAGAGCACAAGTATAGCACTAAACAATGACATTAATTTTCTGATGAAAGTGGAAAAATACAAGCCAACAATTGTGAAATATCTTTATCTTACCTCAATGGGATATTATGGTGCACATACAAATTGGAAGTCTTGGCTCCATTTGTGCAGTTCACTAAAAGCAAGCAACATTACCGTATAAGTAGCACAACATATGAAAGCAACTGCACAATCACGTGAAAGAAGGCTAGTACTGACCTCTCATGACGTGGAATTCAAACAACTCACAAGAAGAAAATATGAACCAAATTTTCCAACACAGATAGGAAGTCAGATCTCCTCTTGTGCAGTTCCACTAAGATCAAGCAATTAAGCAACATTGTCGGTGTGACATTTTGGTTGAACTGCACAAAACACTCTTAAAACAGAAGTGTTTTGTGCAGTGCAACAAAAGGTCATAATAGCAACGAGGTGAAGTAGATAACCCTATTTACACAGAGGTGCAAAGGAAACAATAGTGGTCCATAACGATGGATGACACAGAAGCCAACAAAAAGAAGCATCTAACTTATCTAAAATGGTGGCATTGATTCATATTAACATAGATATTATATTAACAATAAAAAAATTTAAACATGTAATTTTCTCTTAACTATGGCATTGCTTCAATTTTCAAGTGGCATTATTAGAGGGTGTTTGTTTACAGGGACTTTTTGGTGTAGGGACTAAAATAGTCCCTTTCAGTCCCATATAAACCAAACAGGAGGGACTTTTAGGGACCAAAAGTGGGCATTTGGGATTAAAGAAAGAAGACCCTGAGGGAGAGTCTTTTGGGCACTTTTTGAACAATTGCCTCTGCCCCGCATCGCACCTTATCTCTATTAGTTCATTACTAGGGGTAACATGGTCTTTTAGCATGTCATTTAATAACCTCTAGTCCATGTTTTGTCCCTGGAACCAAGTAGGTAGGGACTAGGGACTTTTTAGTTGGGACTAAAAAAAGTCCTTGGACTTTTTAACCAAATAGAGCCTTAGATTAACAACAGCTAAAGAGTTGCACAGGACAGTGGACGCACCAGCACCATGTTCATCTACCGATGTATAGATGGGTGATGCATAGTCTATTGCAACAAAGAACAAACAACCAAGGAGCATATTGTGTTGGTCCCGGTTTTGTTATCTTTAGACACCTTTCCCTATGTGAGGGCAACAAATCTAGTCCTGCTCAAACTCTACAACCTTGTCCCCCAAAACAAAAAGATCAGTTCGTTATAGATGTGTGTACCGCGTTTGTCATTATTTTCCCTTTTCGACCAACGTAGGTGTTGGATAGCCAGTCTGTACTACTTTCCCCTTCCTTTCCTATTTGAACCACGTCCTAGATTCATGCTATACAACTTTCCCCACTACTTACCCACATTCTTTTCCTCTTTGAACCATGTGCTAGATTCATGCTATACAACTTTCCCCAGAACTTTCTTGTTTGATCCAACACCTAGATTCGAGTGCAGAAGGTGAAAAAGCCCACATGCAGCTAGAGTGATGCATGTGAAATAAGTAAATTACAGATTATGGTTGTGGCTCGGGGGGCGGCCGGAGGCCAATCTGCCCACACTATGTACGACAACAAGGAAGAAGGGGTCGGAGGCCCTCCCGCGCGGCCGCTGGGTGAAAGAGAACAGCTGCGCTGGTAGTGGATTCCCTCCCTCGCTGACGGCGACAGCGTTAAGCCTCATTCCCTTCCCGGCGGACGGATCCTGCCGGCTCTTTGACCAGCGGTGAGGGGAGAGAGAGAGGCCAATGAAGTCTTGTTTAGATTTGGAGAGGGTGAGAGAGTGTGAAGAGAGCAACTATAGGCGCTGATGCTCCAGCGTGTATATATATAGTGGAGAAAGAGTGTGATGAGTGCAAACCCTAGAAAACAAGCGTCGAGGCTGCAGCGTATATAGATGGAGTTGTTTTATTTTTCTCTCCATAAAAAGCGTTTTAAATTGTGCACGAAACGGAACTCTTTGTTTAATGTAGTGAAGAAAAATACTATGGGCAATGCTAATATGTGAAGAAAATTTAACACTCGAAGGAGTCAACCCGCAATTAATGCTGCACACCTGCCGATCGCGCTTACTAATGTTCACGTGTGGTACACGACCCTCCGAGGTGAACAACAACTGAACCATACACAGTCAAAATATCGGAAAGGTGGGCTGCACCATCCTCCAATTTTAAATATCTTGGGCACTTGTATTCGGCCTAAGTCAGTGTGCCACCGTATGTACTAAGGGTTACATCGGGTGCTAAGAAACTAGGGCGTATTGAGAGTAATTGCTAAGTTCACTTTGGTCACTGTACTCAAGAATACGGTCACTATATACGTGGTGAGGTGATTATACGGTCACTGCGAGATCGTATAGCTCCATATCCATCCATTTTGACCAGTCAAAGAATCCTCCTGGCACCGCCCTAGATCACTTTCTCTCTATCATGCGGGGCCTAACTGTCATTGGGTGGAAGAAAGAAGTCGAACAAAAATAAAATTATGCTCAAGTGCGGTTATCAAATCCGAGACCTCAGTTTGATGAGAGAACAAGCTAACCAGCTACACCACCCTCACTTTATGATTAACGAGAGGAAAATAACCTTTTATACATTCCTGCATTCATGTGACAAGCATGCCGTATTTTTTTGTGTGGGAGTCACTGGGATTTAAATCATAATCGTGTCATGTGGCTTTGGTGGCAAGGTCTTTTTGGGATTTAAAGTAGTGTTTGGTAGTACAAAAAATGCACCCTTAGTCACCTTACCTCTCTCCACGTAGTATGTTGGGTCTCACCAGTCAGAGGGTGGAACAAACAAATTAATAAGAAAAATTAAAAGTGCCAGCGGTGTATCTTACCTCACATATCTTGCTACTGCTCGTGAACACTGTCCAATTGATCCCTCTGTTCGCTCACGTACTATTTTAAGTGAATCCTTATTACAACATGCACACAAGACACATGCATGTACTCGCACACTAGCACGCAGCGGGCAGACACACACTAGTTAGCACACAGCACGCACACACCATATACCGGCAACAAAGTTGAGGCCGCAGGGTCGTACTTCGGCAGCCGCATGGCAATCGTGCGCACTAGGCAAGTAGAGCGACCTAGTGTGGGTGTCATCATAATCATCATTGATGGCCATGTCATCTCATGCAGATGGAGTTCGTATGTGTTGCGCCACAAGTAGCGAGAGCTCGGACTTGGCATAGTGGTAGAGCAATGGGTCGACGACCTCAGGTGGCAGGGTCAACAACAAGAACAGCGAACAACAGGCGAGGTACTGCAGGAACTTGCGGCAATAGAGGCCAGTGTGCGACTTGAGTCTGTGCTAGTGCGTGTGCATGCACTGCAAGCTGCGCCCTACATGCGTGTGCCGCTACTAAAGGTAGAAAACTATATTTTCCACTAGTTAATCACAACTGGAGGTTTGTGTAGCTGGTTAGCCTGTTTGCCCATACAAAGCATGAGGTCTAGCGTTCGAACCATGATACGTCTCCAATGTATCTATAATTTTTGATTGCTCCATGCTATATTATCTACTGTTTAGGAGTATATTGGCCTTTATTTTCCACTTTTATATTATTTTTGGGACTAACCTATTAACCGGAGGCCCAGCCCAGAATTGTTGTTTTTTGCCTATTTCAGTGTTTCGGATAAACATAATATCAAACAGAGTCCAAACGGAATAAAATCTTCGGAAACGTGATTTTCTCACTAAACGTTATCCAGGAGACTCGGACCCTACTCCAGGGGGTCAAAGAGGAGGTCACGAGGGTGGGGGCGCGCCCCCCTGCCTCGTGGGCCCCTCGGTGCTCCAGCGACGTACTCCTTCCTCCTATATATACACACGTACCCCCAAACGATCAGAACAGGAGCCAAAAACCTAATTCCACCGCCGCAACTTTCTGTATCGACGAGATCCCATCTTGGGGCCTGTTCCGGAGCTCCGCCGGAAGAGGATCGTCATCACGGAGGGCTTCTACATCATCATAGCCCTCCGATGAAGTGTGAGTAGTTTACCTCAGACCTTCGGGTCCATAGTTAGTAGCTAGATGGCTTCTTCTCTCTCTTTGAATCTGAATACAAAGTTCTCCCCCTCTCTTGTGGAGATTTATTCGATGTAATCTTCTTTTTGCGGTGTGTTTGTTGAGACCGATGAATTGTGGGTTTATGATCAAGTCTATCTATGAATAATATTTGAATCTTCTCTGAATTCTTTTATGTATGATTGGTTATCTTTGCAAGTCTCTTCGAATTATCCGTTTGGTCTGGCCAACTAGATTGGTAGTTCTTGCCATGGGAGAAGTGCTTAGCTTTGGGTTCGATCTTGCGGTGTCCTTACCCAGTGACAGAAGGGGCAGCAAGGCACGTATTGTATCATTGCCATCGAGGATAACAAGATGGGGCTTATTTCATATTGCATGAATTTATCTCTCTACATCATGTCATCTTGCTTAAGGCGTCACTCTGTTTTTAACTTAATACTCTAGATGCATGTTGGATAGCGGTCGATGAGTGGAGTAATAGTAGTAGATGCAGAATCATTTCGATCTACTTGTCACGGACGTGATGCCTATATACATGATCATGCCTAGATATTCTAATAACTATGCTCAATTCTGTCAATTGCTCAACAGTAATTTGTTCACCCACCGTAGAATACTTATGCTCTTGAGAGAAGCCACTAGTGAAACCTATGGCCCCCGGGTCTATTCTCATCATATCAATCTCCATCACTTTAATCTTGCTTTGCTTTTTTAATTTGCTTTTACTTTTTACTTTGCATCTTTATACCAAAAATACCAAAAATATTATATCTATCAGATCTCACTCTCGTAAGTGACCGTGAAGGAATTGACAACGCCTAATCACGTTGGTTGTGAGTAGCTATCGTTTTGTGCAGGTACAAGGGACTTGAGCGTGGCCTCCTACTGGATTGATACCTTGGTTCTCAAAAACTGAGGGAAATACTTACGCTACTCTGCTGCATCATCCCTTCCTCTTCGGGGAAAACCAACACAAGCTCAAGACGTAGCAAGAAGGATTTCTGGCGCCGTTGCCGGGGAGTCTACGCAAAAAGTCAACATACCAAGTACCCATCACAATCCCTATCCCTCGCATTACATTATTTGCCATTTGCCTCTCGTTTTCTTCTCCCGCCAATTCACCCTTGCCATTTTATTCGCCCTCTCTCTCTATATCCTCCCTCTCTATTTGCCTCTTTTTGCCCGTTTGCTTTTTGTTTTCCCGTGTGTTAGTTTGCTTGTTTGTCGTGATGGCTCAAGATACTACTAAATTGTGTGACTTCACCAATACCAATAATAATGATTTGCTTAGCACTCCGATTGCTCCTCTTACCTATGCTGAATCTTGTGAAATTAATACTACTTTGTTGAATCTTATTATGAAAGATCAATTCGCCGGCCTTCCTAGTGAAGATGCCGCTACTCATGTGAATAGCTTCGTTATTTATGTGATATGCAAAAGAAAAAAGATGTCAATAATGATGTTGTTAAATTTAAGCTATTTCCTTTTTCGCTTAGAGATCGTGCTAAAGCTTGGTTTTCGTCTTTGCCTATGAATAGTATTGATTCATGGAACAAGTGCAAAGATGCTTTTATATCTAAGTATTTTCCTCCCGCTAAAATCATCTCTCTTAGAAACGATATTATGAACTTTAAACAACTTGATCATGAACATGTTGCACAAGCTTGGGAGAGAATGAAATTAATGATACGTAATTGCCCTACTCATGGTTTGAATTTGTGGATGATTATACAAAAATTTTATGCCGGATTGAATTTTGCTTCTAGAAATCTTTTAGATTCGGCCACGGGAGGCACTTTTATG
The DNA here is from genome assembly GCF_056163025.1 of Triticum urartu. NCBI lineage: Eukaryota > Viridiplantae > Streptophyta > Magnoliopsida > Poales > Poaceae > Triticum > Triticum urartu. Next base: position 144,044,811 of record NC_141875.1, on the reverse strand, counting down.
GAAATCACTTTTGGAGATGCAACTAAACTACAAGATAATATTATGGTTAATTATTCTCAGTGGCATACTGAAAGATCTTCTAATAAAAAGGTGCATGCGATAGAAGAAATTAATGTGTTGGGTGGAAAGATGGATGAAGTTATGAAATTATTTGCTACTAAGAGTGTTTCTTCTGATCCTAATGATATGCCTTTATCTACTTTGATTGAGAATAACAATGAATCTATGGATGTGAATTTTGTTGGTAGGAATAATTCTAGTAACAACGCTTATAGAGGGAATTTTAATCCTAGACCATATCCCAGTAATCCTTCTAATAATTATGGTAATTCCTAGAACAACTCTTATGGAAATTATAATAATATGCCCTCTGAATTTGAGAATAGTGTTAAAGAGTTTATGAATTCACAAAAGAATTTTAATGCTTTGCTTGAGGAGAAATTGCTTAAAGTTGATGATTTGGCTAGAAACGTTGATAGAATTTCTCTTGAGGTTGATTCTTTAAAGCTTAGATCTATTCCTCCTAAGAATGATATCAACGAGTCTCTCAAAGCCATGAGAATTTCCATTGATGAGTGCAAGGAAAGAACCACTAGGATGCATGCTTCCAAAGATGCCTTTATTAAAGCGTGTTACTCCAATTCCTATGAAAATCAAGATGAAGATCTAAAAGTTATTGATGTGTCCCCTATTAAATCTTTATTTTGCAATATGAATCTTGATGAAACTGAATATGATCTTCTTTTACCTAGAAGGCGTTCTAAAAATTCGGAGTATTTAGATCTTAATGATGAAATTGATGAAAGTGGGATTAAAAGAAACAAAAATCTAGATGTTGCTAATCCCACTATATTGGATTTCAAGGAATTTAATTATGAAAGTTCCTCTTTAATTGATTGTATTTCCTTCTTGCAATCCGTGCTAAATTCTCCACATGCTTATAGTCAAAATAAAGCCTCCACCAAACATATTGTTGACGCCTTGATGCAATCTAATGAAGAAAAACTTGAGTTGAAAGTTTCTATCCCTAGAAAAATCTATGATGAGTGGGAACCAACTATTAAAATTAAAATTAAAGATCATGAGTTTTATGCTTTGTGTGATTTGGGTGCTAGTGTCTCTACTATTCCCAAGACTTTGTGTGATTTGCTAGATTTCCGTAATTTTGATGATTGCTCTCTAAACTTGCATCTTGCGGATTCCACTATTAAGAAACCTACGGGAAGGATTAATGATGTTATTATTGTTGCAAATAGGAATTATGTGCCCGTAGATTTCATTGTTCTTGATATAGATTGCAATCCTTCTTGCCCTATTATTCTTGGTAGACCTTTCCTTAGAACAGTTGGTGCGATTATTGATATGAAGGAAGGGAATATTAGATTTCAATTTCCATTAAAAAAGGGCATGGAACACTTTCCAATAAATAAAATAAAATTACCATATGAAACTATCATGAGAGCCACTTATGGATTGCCTACCAAAGATGGCGATACCTAGATCTATCCTCGCTTTTATGCCTAGCTAGGGGCGTTAAACGATAGCGCTTGTTGGGAGGCAACCCAATTTTATTTTTATTCCTTGCTTTTTTCTCATGCTTATTAATAAATAAATTATTTAGCCTCTTTTTGGGTTGTGTTTTTTGTGTTTAATTAAGTAGAACCGTTGGGAAGACTTGGGGAAAGTCTTGTTGAACTTGCTGTAAAAAACAGAAACTTTAGCGCTCACGAGAACTGCTGTCATTTTTATTTGAAGAGTGATATTTAGTTAATTCTTTTTGAAGATGATTAATAGTTAAATTCCTCACGTCTATCAATTTATTTTAGAATTTTTGGGGTTCCATATCTTGCGCTAGATACAGATTACGACAGACTGTTCTGTTTTTGACAGATTCTGTTTTTCGTGTGTTGTTTGCTTATTTTGATGAATCTATGGCTAGTGAAATTGTTTATAATCCATAGAGAAGTTGTTTGCTTATTTTGATGAATCTATGGCTAGTGAAATAAAGAATGAGTTCATTACAGTACCTTGAAGTGGTCTTTTGTTTTCTTTCGCTAACGGAGCTCACGAGTTTTCTATTTTGAGTTTTCTGTTGTGAAGTTTTCAAGTTTTGGGTGAATTCTTTTGATGGATCATGGAACAAGGAGTGGAAAGAGCCTAATCTTGGGGATTCCCATGGCACCCCCAAGATAATCCAAGGACACCAAAAAGTCAAAGCTTGGGGATGCCCCGGAAGGCATCCCCTCTTTCGTCCACTTCCATCGGTAATTTACTTGGAGCTATATTTTTATTCACCAACATGATATGTGTTTTGCTTGGAGCGTCTTGTATTATTTGTGTCTTTGTGTCTTATTATGCCACAATAATCCTTGCTGTACACACCTTTTGAGAGAGCCATACATGAATTGAAATTTGATAGAGTACTCTATGTGCTTCACTTATATCTTTTGAGCTAAGTAGTTTTGCTCTATATGCTTCACTTATATCTTTTGAGCGTAGTAGTTTTACTCTATGTGCTTCACTTATATCTTTTGAGCTAGATATTTTTGCGCTATGTGCTTCACTTATATCTTTTGAGCGTTATAATTTTGCTCTATGTGCTTCAGTTAGATCTTTTAGAGCACGGTGATGGATTTGTTTTAACGAAACGATTGATCTCTCATGCTTCACTTAAATTATTTTGAGAGTCTCTTAATAGCATGGTAATTTGCTTAATAATAATATGCTTGGTATTCAAGATTTGTGAAACTTTCTTTTGAGTGTGTTGAATACTAAGAAAATATTGAAGCATGATAATTGTTTTGAGATATGGAGGTGATAATATTAAAGTCATGCTAGTTGAGTAGTTGTGAATTTAAAGAATACTTGTGTTAAAGTTTGTGATTCTCGTAGCATGCACGTATGGTGAACCGTTATGTAACGAAGTCTGTCGGCGTTCTGGGAATGGGGGTCCCCAGACTTGCCTGCCTACGACCTACGGTGTGGCTCAAAAGGGGGCCCTGCGCGGCCCATCTTCACCAACACAAACCCAAGACCCTCGCGAGGGGCCAAGCCTCGCGGGGCGGACGACGCGGAGCTTCCTCAGGCACGGCCTCGTCAGGCTAGCTCACGAGGAGGCGGAGAGATCAAGGAGGGGTACCTCACGAGGTGCCCATGACGCAAGCCATGACAACCAAGGGCGCCAGGCGAGTGCCAGCCCGTGCAGTGTCCTCCTTTCCTCTTTGGTGCAAAGGGGGCAAGCGCAGCCGCGGAGTACCGAGGCATCAGGCAAAGGTTGCCATTTCGGTGCAACGAGACCAAGACCAGGAGGACTACGAGACGGAGGTCACCGTGGAGCCCAAGACGGCGTCATCACCAGAGCTTTGCGCAGGCAAAGACTACTTCTGTCAGGATAGCTAGTACTAGCTGTCCCGCTTCAAATTAGCCCGCCATTGTTGGCTCCCTTCCCGCTCGATATTTGGGAAGAGGACCAGGGCCTCTATAAATAGGACCAGCCACCCACATTGGAGAAGGGGGACGGAGAAAAGAAAGAGAGAGGACGGACGGAGGGCAAAAAGAAAGAGAGAGAGAGAGAGAGAGAGTGAGAGAGAGAGAGAGAGAGAAAGAAGGGCGACTGAGCTCCTCCAGCAGGTCATCGCCCCAGCCAAGAACAGACCCTCGCGAGGATGTTCTTCCTTGTATCGTTCATCATCATCAGCCCAAGAGGCAATCTACCACACCACACACTGGAGTAGGCTATTACACCACAACGGTGGCCCGAACCAGTATAAACCCTGTGTCTCTTGTGTTGTTCTTTCCTTAGTTTAGATCCTAGCAAGGCGGAGGGGTGCACGTAGGTAGGAGACGAAAGCTCTGCGCGCACCCCATTGTACGAACCTCAAGGGTCTGCCGGAACCCGAAATCCGACGTTTGGCGCGCCAGGTAGGGGTGCGCCGGGATTCGTCTTCCACCACCCCGTTCTCCTCCGACCATCACGCCCATGTCTGACGCTCGTCGGGCCCGCACCGAGCGCCGGGCCGCGCTCGCTTCCCGCGTCGCCCAGACGGCCCCTGTCGGCGGGCGCCCTCTCCGTTCCCCGTCACCTACCGTCAACGCCGCCACCGGCCCGGCGGGGGACGAGCGGCAAGCATCGTCCCAGCATCCGTCTGTGCGGCAAGACGGCCGCACCGCAACTCCCTCGCTCACCCCAGCTGGTTCTTCTTCCTGCGCGCTCCGCGCGCCCATGGAGGCTCGAGCTGCACTCATCGCGGCAAATGAGCTCCTGCGCTACCGCCCCGTCGATGACGTCTACGAAGAATGGCTCGACCGCGCCGCAGGGGGCTCTCCTGCGCCGCCCGTTCCGCTACACTGCACCCCGCCCCGCACGGGCAATGAAGCTCCGGAGGCGCCCCGACCGCCTCCTCCTCAGGAAGGCGCCATGGATCCAAGGCGCGTGGCCCCTTGGCGGAACCCGCTCCGGCAAGCACCAGCGCAGCAAGAGTAGAGCTGTCAAGAAGTCCCTCGCCCGCAAGAAGCTGCCCGGGCGCTCCCTGCTCCAGCACGTCGCGAGCATTCTCCTGCTCCCGCGCGTCAAGACCCCGCGCTGCACCCAGCTGCAGCGCGTGGGGACATGCAAGACCAAGCTCCTCGTCATCCGAGGCCTCCCGTGGCCATAGCAGGCTGCCGCGCCTTCACCGCCGAGCTACGCAGCGTGGCGTGGCCCGGCAAGTTCGAGCCAGACTTGCCTCCTCGCGACGATGGCACGGCTGACCCTGCGGAGTTCCTCCAGCTCTACGAGCTGGGCATCGAAGCTGCAAACGGAGACGAGAAGGTCATGGCGAACTGGTTCCCCATGGCACTCAAGGACAGGGCCCGCACCTGGCTCCTGAACCTGGCTCCAGGCACAATCTCCTCCTGGGACGAGATGCGCACCCGCTTCATCGTCAACTTCCAAGGCACTCGCGACCGGCCACCCGCCGTAAGTGACATGCGCCGCATCAAGCAACAGCCCAAGGAGACCCTGCAGAAGTACATCCAACGCTTCAACAACGCGCGCCTCAAGATTCCCAAGGTGACCGAGGAGGCCATCATCTCGACCTTCTCCGACGGCGTGCGCGACGTCAAGATGAAGGAAGAGCTGGCGATGCATGAGGACCTGTGCACCTCCTTGGAGCTGTTCAACCTGGCAACCAAGTGCGCCAGGGCCGAGGAAGGGCGTCTCTCCCTCCTCGAGCTGCATGCCGTAGACCCATAAGAGAAGAAGCCCAAGACCAAGGATGCGAAGCGCAAGGGGGCTACCGTGCTCGCGGCAGAACCAGACACCAAGCGAGGCAGAGATCAGCCCGAACCTTCCAAGGGCGGCCGGTACTGTGTGTACCATGACCTCCACACCCACAACACCAAAGAATGTTAAGAGCTCCGAGCCGTGCGAGAAGGAAGGATCGGCCGTCGCCCTGACCGCAGTGACCGGGGCTACGGCCAAGGAGGAGGAAGGAACGCAGGACGCTGGGAAGACCGTGGCCCACGCCAAGGGTGGCGCGACCAAACTCGCGAGGATCGCTAGCAAGACCCGCCTTGCAAGGGAGGCTGGAGGGATAAGCCTCGCGAGGGGGACTGGAGGGATCAGCCTCGCGAGGATCGCCCGCAAGGCAACGCAGGCCTCCCACCGCTGCCGCGCAGCCAAGAAGAAACGAAGACCGCCACCAGGACGAGGGGGCTGGGGGCTTCCAGGAGCCGCGCGCGATCGCCTGCATCTTGGTCGGGGCACAAGCCCCAGCCTCTCAGCGCATCTTCAAGCAGTTCGCCGGCAAAGTGAACGCAGTCCTCCCCAGGCTCGAAGCCACGCGCCCTCTCAGGTGGTCGGCGTGCGCCATCACGTTCAGCTCGGCAGATCAGCTCAAGTGTGTGGCTACAGTCGGAGTCCTCCCGATGCTTTGTTCCCCAATCATCAGCAACGTGGTGGTCACCAAGACCCTCATCAATGGCGGGGCAGGGCTCAACGTCCTGTCCGTTGAAACATTCAACAACCTCCAAGTGCCCTACAGCCAGCTTCAGCCAACCAAGCCTTTCTCCAGTATCACCGAAGGCTCCACGGTCCCGATTGGGCAGGTCCGCCTCCCTATCACCTTCGGGGCACGTGACAACTACCGCACCGAGCTCATCGACTTCGACGTCGCTCACATTCGCCTGCCGTACAACGCCATCCTTGGGTACCCAGCACTGGCCAAGTTCATGGCCGTAACTCACCACGGCTACAACGTCCTCAAGATGCCAGGAAGTGGCGGAGTCAACACGGTGCCCTGTGAAGAGAAGGACGCGGTGTGTTCCCTGGAATGAGTCTTTTAGGCCGCATCACTGGAAGACCCGGATCGTGGAAGCAGGAGGCCTCCCGAGACCGCCCCTAAGAAGAAGAAGACATCGTCCGGCCTGACCACTCAGGAGGCAGGCCCCTCTAGGCCCGCGCCTGCCCAGGGGGAACCTCCTTCCATCGCATAGGAAAGCGCGCCCAGCGCCCTCCTCAGGCAGGGCTCGGGAGCTCTCCCCTGGAGGGCCACCGACCTAGCTAGGGTCACGAGGGAGGTGCTTGGGCACCACATGGAGGCGTGTTTCGAAGCATGTTTCCCTCAAGAAGGAGCAAGGCAAGGAGATCCAGACCCTCAGGAGTTCATCGGCAAGGCCATTCAGGAGCTACAGGAGTCAAGAGTCATGAAAGGCGGCCGCCACCTACCAGCAGTGGCTCCCCATCTAGGCGAGGATGGTGGGCTGCGCGTCTGCATCGACATACCAGGGCTCAACCAAGTCGCCTCTCTGGAGCGCCTCTGGCCCTCGCGAGTGGGGCGCTGCGGAGGCCCACCCCACAGCTACGTTCGCATGCCTTACGGCCTGCCGAGCGCGGCTGACGCATACCAGCGCCTCATGAGGGGCATCGTGAAGGAACGAGAGGCCAGGCGTTCTGCTGCCCTGGCAGGGATGGAGATGGCCCGCGAGGAGCCGCCAGCGCCTCCGGAGCCTCCCGAGGCCCCTGGGCCTGGGGGCTCGTGAGGATAGGCTCCCGCAGCCCACCGAGCCTGCTACACGAACGCTTCTTCGTCCTCAACATCATCAGGTGACACCTTTCTAGTTCTACTTCCAGCTAGGAGTGCCCCCCAGGGCTGCATTATTCCCAGGCCGCGTGGGTCCGTCCCTGCGGCGTGTATCCCTTTTTTATTCCATGTTGTTAGCTTACCTTGTTGGTGGCGCCCCTCAGGCTGCATGATCCCCAAGTCGCTCGGGCCTGACCCAGTGATGTCTGCATTCCCAGCATCTATTTGAACGAATCCACTCCTTCGCGGCTAATGTGTTTTACCTAGTTGCCTGCTCAGCTGACGCCAACTAACGGAGCTGCTCCCAAACGGCACGACGCTTGCGCATGGGTCCGTCCCTGCTACGCCGACAAACCTGGATGGCTGAGCTCTGGCCGCGGCAGCCCCGCATAGCATCACCTCGTCAAGCCTTCAGTGCCTCACTACCCCTCGGAAGGAACCAATGGCTGACTATCAATTGTCATGGCAACCCCTTGTTTTTTCTATGGTGGACCCGCAGGACCTCCTGAAGGAGCTGCGTCAGGCAAGGCCCTTGCGGTGTCTCTTTCGCCCTCGTCCACGCGAACCGCTTGCACGTTAAAGGGGGGGGTGCCTGAGCACCGCAACTCAGGGCTCCTACCGGCTCTCCAGCCCTCACCCTCTGGCCTTGACCACGGCATCGCGACCTGGCATACCAGCGATGGCTGAGACCCGCTCGAGGGCCGGGACCCGAGGACGTAGAGCAGAAAGGGCAACAAAGGCGAGAGGGGAGAGACACGCGAGGACCTCGCCGAGCAACCTCGCGCCTGCCGAAGCATGGACCCTGCGACACACCAGAGAGCGGCCCCTGATCCTCGAGATAAGTCATCACCCGGAAGCGCCAGCTACCGTGGCACCATCCCTGCACCTAATGCCACCCCGTGTTAGCGACGCCACTCTCCTTTTTCACCAAATGACGGCTGCTTGGGCGCCAAAGGGGACCTCCTGAGCATGGCGACTCAGGGGCTCTTACCGGACTCCGGGTCGCTCACCTCCTGGCCTTGACCACGACATCGCAACCTGGCATACCAGCGACAGCTGAAGCCGCCTTGGGACTGGGACCTGTCGGCGCAGAGCACCAAGCCCTCGTGAGGTTCGAAAGGGAGGACTGAGCTAAGATGGAATGAGCAACTCGCACAATTCTACGACAGGGGTTATATTAACAAAACAGGATCACAGGCACCTTACAAGCCCCCACGGGACGCGTTTTTGATTCCTCGCAGGGAACAGAACCTAAAGGGACACAAACTACGCGCGTCCCAGCAAAAGACGCCATCATCAATAGTGGGCCGTCAAGCACCGACGCCAACCCCATCCAGATCAGGGTCGGCGACGGCCAGACGAGCCCGCCCTGCTCCAGGACCGGCGCCGGCTCGGGGGCTCGTAGCTATCGTTGCTCGTCTCCGGAGTCGCGAAGAGCTCGCCGGAGTCGCTGGAACCTCCGACGCCTCCACCGCCTGAGGAGCCGGCAAGGGAGCGGTTGGCGGGCCCAGTCCTCGTCACGGCAGGGTCCTGGCCACCTTCCCCGGGGCAGCACTCCAGCCGGCGCCCGCTCGCATCGAAGACCTTGACGAGCATCACCGAAGCACCATCGTAATCCAAGTGGACCGCGAAGATGCCCCTTACCCTACAAACCCGGGCGATCTCTCTCCAGCCCCGAGTCATGTAGACCTCGCCCGGGGCAACGAGCGCGACCTCTACCTCGGTCGCGAGGGTGCTGCAGCCGGCGTGCTGCAGCCAGAGCTCTAGGGGCTCCCCTTGCTGGATGATGGAGGCGAAGAAGGGAGGAAGGCGGATCAAAGACTGAAGAGGAATGTCGACGTGAAGCACGAACTCTCGGGAGGAGCCCTCGGTGTGGACCCCAGGGGGGACGACCCACACCTTCGTGACCCGCCGGCGCCGACGGCGGCGCCGCTCGTGGAGGTCAGCATCAGCTCCTTCAGGGCCCTCAACGTGGGCGTACAATGGAAGCGGGAACCCCGGCGGTGCCCGCTCGCACAAAGGCCTCGACACCACCTAAAGGGCCCCCTCGTCCGAGCCACGGGGGGCGAGCCGTTTCTTCGGCGGGAGTGGGTCTGGTTCCTCTCGGGGAGCCTTTCCCTTCTCTACCGTCGAGAACCGGTGGATCGGAGCCATCGCAGCAAGACGGAGCAAGGATCGGGAAGAAGGAGAAGCAAGGAGGGATGGACTGGAAGGGCTTGCGTTGTTCCGTACTTATGGCCGGCGGAGGCCAACCACCTACCTCCACGATCGCAGGTAATCATCACCCACTTTGCATGCAAGGACTTGTCCAATCCATGCAGTTGCCAAGGTGCCATGGGGAAGTGGAGGTGCCCACGTCCAATCAACCGCCACGCGGCGCCCAAGGCCGCAGACTGTTAGGGCCCGCGGCTCTTCGCTCTTGCCCTTCCGCCTCCCTGCACGGCAAAGTCCGGGCACGCCTTGGGCCCGACGGCTACTGTCGGCGTTCTAGGAACGGGAGTCCCCAGACTTGCCTGCCTGCGGCCTGCGGCGTGGCTCAAAAGGGGGCTCAGCGTGGCCCATCTTCACCAACACAAACACAAGACCCTCGCGAGGGGCCAAGCCTCGCGGGGCGGACGACGCGGAGCTTCCTCAGGCACGGCCTTGTCAGGCTGGCTCACGAGGAGGCAGAGAGATCAAGGCGGGGTACCTCACGAGGTGCTCATGACGCAAGCCATGAAGACCAAGGGCGCCAGGCGGGTGCCAGCCCGCGCAGTGTCCTCCTTTCCTCTTTGGTGCAAAGGGGGCAAGCGCAGCCACGGAGTACCGAGGCATCAGGCAAAGGTTGCCATTTCGGTGCAACGAGACCAAGACCAGGAGCACTACGAGATGGAGGTCACCGTGGAGCCCAAGACGGCGTCATCACCAGAGCTTTGCGCAGGCGAAGACTACTTCTGTCAGGATAGCTAGTACTAGCTGTCCCCCTTCAAATTAGCACGCCATTGTTGGCTCCCTTCCCGCTCGATATTTGGGAAGAGGACCGGGGCCTCTATAAATAGGACCAGCCACCCACATCGGAGAAGGGGGACGGAGAAAAGAAAGAGAGAGGACGGACGGAGGGCAAAAAGAAAGAGAGAGAGAGAGACCCAGCAGTTCATCGCCCCAGCCAAGAACAGACCCTCGCGAGGCTGTTCTTCCTTGTATCGTTCATCATCATCAGCCCAAGAGGCAATCCACCACACCACACACTTGAGTAGGGTATTACACCACAACGGTGGCCCGAACCAGTATAAACCCTGTGTCTCTTGTGTTGTTCTTTCCTTAGTTTAGATGCTATCAAGGCGGAGGGGTGCAGGTAGGTAGGAGACGAAAGCTCCGCGCGCACCCCAGTGTTCGAACCTCAAGGGTCTTCCGGAACCCGAAATCCGACAAAGTCAGAGCATGATTTATTTATTGATTGTCTTCCTTATGAGTGGCGGTCGGGGATGAGCGATGGTCTTTTCCTACCAATCTATCCCCCTAGGAGCATGCGCGTAATACTTTGCTTTGATAACTTCTAGATTTTTGCAATAAGTATATGAGTTCTTTATGGCTAATGTTGAGTCCATGGATTATACGCACTCTCACCCTCCCACCTTTGCTAGTTCTCTCATTCCGCGCACCTTTCGCCGGTATCATACACCTACCATATACCTTCCTCAAAACAGCCACCATACCTACCTATTATGGCATTTCCATAGCCAATCCAGATATATTTCCATGCAACTTTCCACCATCTAGTTCATCATGACACATTCATCATTGTCATATTGCTTAGCATGATCATGTAGTTGACATAGTATTTGTGGCAAAGCCACCGTTCATAATTTGTTCATACTTGTCACTCTTGATTCATTGCATATCTCGGTACACCGCCGGAGGCATCCATATAGAGTCATACTTTGTTTTAGAATCGAGTTGTAATCATTGAGTTGTAAATTAAAAAAGTGTGATGATCATCATTCAATAGAGCATTGTCCCAATAAAAAAAGGCCAAAGAAAAAAAGAAGGCCCAAAAAAAGGGGCAATGCTACTATCCTTTTTTCCACACTTGTGCTTCAAAGTAGCACCATGATATAGCAAGTCTCATATATTGTGCTTCAAAGTAGCACCATGTTCTTCATATAGAGAGTCTCATATGTTGTCACTTTCATATACTAGTGGGAATTTTACATTATAGAACTTGGCTTGTATATTCCAATGATGGCTTCCTCAAAATTGCCCAAGGTCTTCGTGAGCAAGCAAGTTGGATGCACACGCACTAGTTTCTTTTGTTGATCTTTCATACATTTATAGCTCTAGTGCATCCGTTGCGTGGAAATCCCTACTCACTCACATTGATATCTATTGATGGGCATCTCCATAGCCCATTGATACGCCTAGTTGATGTGAGACTATCTTCCCCTCCTTTTTGTCTTCTCCACAACCACCATTCTATTCCACCCATAATGCTATATCCATGGCTCACGCTCATGTATTGCGTGAAGATTGAAAAAGTTTTGAAAAAGTTAGAGTATGAAACAATTGCTTGGCATGTCATCGGGGTTGTGCATGATTTAAATACTTTGTGTGGTGAAGATGGAGCATAGCCAGACTATATGATTTTGTAGGGATAACTTTCTTTGGCAATGTTATTTTGAGTAGACATAATTGCTTTGTTAGTATGCTTGAAGTATTATTATTTTTTATGTCAATATAAACTTTTGTCTTAAATCTTTCTAATCTGAATATTCATACCGCAATTAAGAAGATTTGCATTGAAGTTATGCCAAGTAGCACTCCGCATCAAAAATTCTCTTTTTATCATTTACCTACACGAGGACGAGCAGGAATTAAGCTTGGGGATGCCTGATACATCTCCAACGTATCTATAATTTTTGATTGCTCCATGCTATATTATCTACTATTTAGGACTATATTGGGCTTTATTTTCCACTTTTATATTATTTTTGGAACTAACCTATTAACCGGAGGCCCAGCCGAGAATTGCTGTTTTTTGCCTATTTCAATGTTTCGGATAAACAGAATATCAAACGCAGTCCAAACGGAATAAAATCTTCGGGAACGTGATTTTCTCACCGAACGTGATCCAGGAGACTTGGACCCTACTCCAGGGGGGTCAAAGAGGAGGTCACGAGGGTGGGGGCGCCCCTGCCTCGTGGGCCCCTCATTGCTCCAGCGACGTACTCCTTCCCCCTATATATACACATGTACCCCCAAACGATCAGAACAGGAGCCAAAATCCTAATTCCACCGCTGCAACTTTCTGTATGCATGAGATCCCATCTTGGGGCCTGTTCTAGAGCTCCGCCGGAAGAGGGCCGTCATCACGGATGGCTTCTACATCATCATAGCCCCTTGGATGAAGTGTGAGTAGTTTACCTCAAACCTTCGGGTCCATAGTTAGTAGCTAGATGGCTTCTTCTCTCTCTTTGAATCTCAATACAAAGTTCTCCCCCTCTCTTGTGGAGATCTATTCGATGTAATCTTCTTTTTGCGGTGTGTTTGTTGAGAGCGATGAATTATGGGTTTATGATCAAGTCTATCTATGAATAATATTTGAATCTTCTCTGAATTCTTTTATGTATGATTGGTTATCTTTGCAAGTCTCTTCGAATTATCCATTTGGTTTGGCCAACTAGATTTGTAGTTCTTGCCATGGGAGACGTGCTTAGCTTTGGGTTCGATCTTGCGGTGTCCTTACCCAGTGACAGAAGGGGCAGCAAGGCAAGTATTGTATCGTTGCCGTCAAGGATAACAAGATGGGGTTTATTTCATATTGCATCAATTTATCTCTCTACATCGTGTCATCTTGCTTAAGGCGTTACTCTGTTTTTAACTTAATACTCTAGATGCATGCTGGATAGCGGTCGATGTGTGGAGTAATAGTAGTAGATGCAGAATCGTTTCGATCTACTTGTCACGGACATGATGCCTATATACATGATCATGCCTAGATATTCTCATAACTATGCTCAATTCTGTCAATTGCTCAACAATAATTTGTTCACCCACTGTAGAATACTTATGCTCTTGAGAGAAGCCACTAGTGAAACCGATGGCCCCCGGGTCTATTCTCATCATATCAATCTTCATCACTTTAATCTTTCTTTGCTTTTTACTTTGCTTTTACTTTTTACTTTGCATCTTTATACCAAATATACCAAAAATATTATATCTATCATATCTCACTCTCATAAGTTACCGTGAAGGGATTGACAACCCCTAATCGCGTTGGTTGCAAGTAGCTATCGTTTTGTGCAGGTACGAGGGACTTGAGCGTGGCCTCCTACTGGATTGATACCTTGGTTCTCAAAAACTGAGGGAAATACTTACGCTACTCTGCTGCATCATCCCTTCCTCTTTGGGGAAAACCAACGCAAGCTCAAGACGTAGAAAACCATGCCCCCGTTCTTAATTTTGATTTCATTCAACTTCTTTCTTCCACACAATGACAGGTAGGACCCGCATGACAGAGGGAGAAAACTAATCTGACAAAGGCACTAGGAGGGTTCTTTGACTGGTCAAATTGGATGAATACAGAGCTATACGATCTTGAAGTGACCGTATCGACCGTATTCTTGAGTACAGTGACTAAAGTGAACTTATATGATAAGTTCAATGACCAACGGTGCATTTTTCTTTTAATTATTTAGTTTGTACACTTGCTCTCTTCCAATAATTTTGGGCACTTGTATTCGACCTAAGTCAGTGTGCCACCGTATCTCGTACTACTCCCTCCGTCTAGGTGTAAGTCACATTAGAAGGTGTTGCGGCACCAAGGTGCAAGCAGATTGGAGAAGGAGAAACTTGACCGATCCTTCCTCCAATAAAAGCCATGATTTCTATCTCTAAACGCAACAATTAATCACAACAACTAAGAGATGCCATTTTAGCTACCATGCAGAGTCACGTATTAACTCGCATGCAAGCTGACTGATCAACGCGTGGTTGCGCTCCATGCATTGGGTTTCCGAGGGAGACAACAAGGCAGAGTAAGTAACAACGCTCGCTAGCAACGAGGCCGGGAGGGGATTGAGATGCGAAGTTAATGGACGACGCCTAAACATTTTGGGAATATATGGTTTTCGTAAGATGACTTAACACCTAGACGGAGGGAGTACTACTCCTCGGTCCAGGTTTGATGGAATATTCGTCACGTCTTCTCTTCTTGTACGTACTCCATTTGTATCTCACTTCCTTTGGCTTTGCAGTCGCACGATATTCCTATTCAATGAACCTATGTGTGGGTGTGTGTGTGTTTAACAGCATGTGTGTGTTAGAGAGAGCGACACATCAACCTACTCCTACAGAGAGATAGTGTGTAGTTTACAATTTATCCGCGAGAGTCGGTGCATCCTCTCGTTTCCGGGTGTCCGGTCGGGAAAATTCCACACCCGCTCCTGACCAGCCTGGACCACCCAAAGCCCCTCCATCGCGCGTGCTTCCCACCCGAAATGGCCAACGCCGCTCCAAAGAATCGGTGCAACATTCATGCCTAGGCAAAGCGGACGTGACTGAGGGAGTCTTGGACTAAGGGGTCCTCGGGCGTCCGGCCTGGTGGACGTGGGCCGGACTATTGGGCCATGAAGATACAAGATAGAAGACTTTCTCCGGTGTCCGGATAGGACTCTCCTTGGCGTGGATGGCAAGCTAGGCGGCCAGATGTATTATTTCCTTTCTATGTAACCGACTTTGTACAACCCTAGCTCCCTCGGGTGTCTATATAAACCGGAGGGTTTAGTCCATAAGGACAATCATAATCACATAGGCTAGACTTCTAGGGTTTTAGCCATTACGATCTCGTGGTAGATCAACTCTTGTAGCCCCCAATACTCGTCAATATTAATCAAGTAGGACGTAGGGTTTTACCTCCATCAAGAGGGCCCAAACCTGGGTAAACATTGTGTCCCTTATCTCCTGTTACCATCAACCTTAGACGCACAGTTCGGGACCGCTACCCGAGATTCTGCCGGTTTTGACACCGATATTGGTGCTTTCATTGAGAGCTCCATTGTGATGTCGAAGTCAGAGTTGATGGCTCGCCTTGTGATCAAGGAAAATATCATCGCTGGAGGAGCTCTAGCCTAAGGCCAAACCCTCCAACTGGGTGGCTTTATCATGACTGCCTGTTCGGGTGGTGAGCCGACGATGACTTCTCAGGTCATCGAAAATCGCCTCCAAATTGACTCGGAATACTCCAAACATATGGATCCAACGGAATTGTCATCCTTGAACGAACTCTTGGATCGCATTGCCGCCTTAGGGGTCACTACAGACTACGATCGGATTGGGCTTAAACCCAATCAAAGAGAAATCAAATCCCCATCGAGCACCCACCAGATAGCGGTAGTAGAGGAGCAAAGCAACAACTTTCCCTCGATACTGAGGACGAACTATGTTCGAATCTCCGAGTTCGAAGAGCCGGATACGTGTTTGTGGAACGACCTACCTTGTCCTCCGAACCTGGAATCAGACGGTAGACCTGAGAAATCGGTCGATCTCCCGGAGCCCGAACTATTAAGCTCGGAAATTTCTCAAACTCCAGATCCCAAATTGGGCCAGGGTTCGGATTTGAATCCAACCACCCACCCAGATATGCATGACCTCACGTTCATAAAGCAGCAGTCTCACGAAACAATCCATCACTTTTGGGATAGATTCCTCCTTGTCAAAGACAAGGTTAAAGATTGCCATGATGAATACGCCATCTCAGCATTCTCCAATAATTGCCATCAACCGCCATCACATATCACACTTCGCTGACTTGGCAACCATAGTACAGAAGTACTGTGATACGTCCATTTTGCATCATGCTTTTATATCGATATTTATTGCAATACGGGTTGTTATTACACATTATGTCACAATACTTATACCTATTCCCTCTTATTTTATAAGTTTTACATAAAGAGGGACAATGCCGGCAGCTGGGATTCTGGGCTGGAAAAGGAGCAAATATTAGAGACCTATTTTGCACAGCTCCAAAAGTCCTGAAACTCCACGGAAGACGTTTTCCAAATATACAAAAAATACTGAGAGCAAGAACCTCACCTGGGGGTCCACGCCCTTCCCATGAGGGTGGGGGCGCGCCGGTGGCCCCCTACCTCGTGGGCCCCCTGGTGGCCCTCCGGTGACCATCTTCTACTATATGAACTCTTTCGATGGGAAAAAATAAGAAGCCATCTTCTCGGACGAAACTCCGCCGCCACGAGGCGGAACCTTGGCGGAACCAATCTAGGGCTCTGGGAGAGCTGTTCTGCCGGGGAAACTTCCCTCCCGGAGGGGGAAATCATCGCCATCGTCATCACCAACGCTCCTCTCATCGGGAGAGGGCAATGTCCATCAACATCTTCATCAGCACCATCTCCTCTCAAAACCCTAGTTCATCTCTTGTATCCAATTCTTGTCTCCAAGTCCGGGATTGGTGCTAGTAGGTTGCTAGTAGTGTTAATTACTCCTTGTAGTTGATGCTAGTTGGTTTAATTGGTGCAAGATCATATGTTCAGATCCTATATGCATATTAATACCCCTCTGATTATGAACATGTTTATGATTTGTGAGTAGTTATGTTTTTTCCTGAGGACATAGGAGAAGTCTTGCTGTTAGTAGTCATGTGAATTCGGTATTCGTTCGATATTTTTATGAGATATATGTTGTCTCTCCTCTAGTGGTATTATGTGAACGTCGACTACATGACACTTCACCATTATTTGCGCCCGGAGGAAGGCATTGGGAAGTAATAAGTAGATGATGGGTTGCTAGAGTGACAGACGCTTAAACCCTAGTTTATGTGTTGCTTCCTAAAGCGCTGATTTGGATCCATATGTTTCATGCTATGGTTAGGTTTACCTTAATACTTTTGTTGTAGTTGTCGATGCTTGCAATAGAGGTTAATCATAAGTGGGATGCTTGTCCAATTAAGGGCAGCACCCAAGCACCGGTCCACCCACATACCAAATTATCAAAGTACCGAACGTGAATCATATGAACGTGATGAAAACTAGCTTGACGATATTCCCAGGTGTCCTCGGGAGCGCTTTCCTCTATATAAGAGTTTGTCTAGGCTTGTCCTTTGCTACAAAAAGGATTGGGCCACCTTGCTGCACTTTATTTACTTTTGTTAGTTGTTCCTCGTTACATACTATCCTATCGTAAAACTATCTGTTACCACTTATTTCAGTACTTGCAGAGAATACCTTGCTGGAAACCGCTTATCATTTCCTTCTGCTCCTCGTTGGGTTCGACACTCTTACTTATCGAAAGGACTACGATAGATCCCCTATACTTGTGGGTCATCATACTACGCAATGGAAAGCACCTGGAAAGCTCAGGCAGCTCAGTGGGAACCACCGGTTTCCACTAAACCCCTCGTCCGGACAAATAGGATGCAAACTCGCGGGGCGCCTGACCAAATAGTAAAGAAATACAAACCCATTGCGGGATGCGGAACCATTCTGGAGGGATGGCTCGATAGGCCATGCAAAATACACACAACACCGGATGCCATACTAACCCACAGCCTTAAAGCATGTTGGATACTCCGGCAAGTGGCCAAGAGCGGCGAGGATAACCACAGAGTATTGACAGTCTTCGAGAATTTTGCTTCAAACAATCGGCACAAGAGAGCACTCCGCGACCTCGCCGAAGTCTGCCAAGTCGCAACAATAAATCCTTGGAATGACACGGCCATAACTTTCAACGCAAGTGACGGACCAAAAATCTGGTCAGTCCAGGCACCAGCCTCCTTGGTCCTTAATACAATTGTGGACGGATTTCGACTCACCAAAGTGCTCATGGACGGCGGCAGCGGATTGAACTTCATCTACGAGGATACACTCAGCAAAATAGAAATAGACAGAAACCATATCAAGCAAAGTAGCACGACCTTCCGAGGAATCATTCCCAGTCGGGAGGCACGATGCGTGGGAAAAATTACACTTGACGTAGTATTCGGCACGCCGGAGAACTATCGGTCCGAAGAGATAACCTTTCAAGTGGCCCCTTTCAACAGTGGATACCACGCCCTGTTGGGGCGAGACGCATTAACATGCTTTCAAGCCATACCCCATTACGGGTATATGAAGCTCAAGATGCCCGGGCCCAATGGTATTATCACTCTCGCTAGTGATCCGGATATAGCCCTCCGCGTCGAAAACAAAACACCATCCCTGGCCCTCGAGGCACTATCTAAGGCCCTTGCGGCCGAAGAGTTAACCGTGCTGCGCTCAACGATGGATAGGGACGACGTAATCCTTGACAAGCGCTCCAAATCAATCTCCTTCAATCCAGCAGACGAAATAGTCAAATTTCAAGTCCACCCGACGGACCCAAAGAATACAGCATCCGTCGGGGCTCAGCTGGACCCAATGGTAGACGCCGCACTACGAGCGTTCCTACACGAGAACTTGGACATATTCGCCTGGCACCCTTTTGATATGCCAGGGATCCCACGCAGGTTGGCCGAGCACAGCCTCAATATATTGAAGGGATATAAGCCAGTCAAGCGAACACTGCGACACTTTTCCGAACCCAAATGACAAGCTATCGGGGAGGAACTAGCCAAGTTGATTGAAGCCGGATTCATCAGAGAAATAAAACACCCAGACTGGTTAGCAAACCTGGTGATGGTGCCAATGAAGGATAAATCCTGGCGCCTGTGCGTCAATTTCAAAGACCTCAACAAAGCTTGCCCTAAGGATCCATTGCCCCTCGACCGCATCGATCAGATCGTTGATGCTACTGCAGGACACAACTCACTATGTTTTCTCGACGCATATTTCGGATACCATCAAATCAAAATGAAGGAGTCCGACCAAGGCGCAACGGCATTCATTACACCATATGGGCCATTCTACTTCAACACTATGCCCTTTGGGCTCAAAAATGCCGGAGCCACCTACCACCGCATGATCCAAATATGCCTGGAGAAACAAATTGGCAAGACAGTTGAAGCATATGTGGATGAGGTCGTCATCAAGACCAAGCACGTCGACTCATTAATAGACGACCTACGCCTCACATTCGACAACCTCCGGGCATGTGACATTAAGCTCAATCCGGAAAAATGTGTTTTCGACGTTCCCTTTGGAAAGCTATTGGGCTTCATTGTCTCCAGTAAAGGAATCGAAGAAAATCCAGCCAAAATTCGGGCTTTATCACAATTGGCCACACCAACAGACCTTAAACACATCCAAAAACTAGCCGGATACGTGGCAGCTTTAAGCCGCTTCATCTCGCGACTAGGAGAAAAAGCATTGCCACTTTATCGACTTATTCGACACACCGACCACTTCAAGTGGACGGATGTGGCAACGGCCGGATTGAAATAAATAAAGGCTCTTTTAGCAAGCAACTCAATCCTGGCTGCGCCAAGCGTCGACGAACCAATGTTATTATACATCTCTGCAACACACCAGGTGGTGAGTGCAGTACTCGTTGTCGAGCGAGAGGAGGATGGACACAAATTTCCACTCCAGAAGCTAGTATACTACGTATCCACTGTCCTAACTCCATGCAAATCCCGATACCCTCATTATCAAAAGATAGCATACGCGGTCTTCATGGCATCCTGGAAGCTATGACACTATTTTCAAGAGTGCTCGATCACGTTGGCTTCCGAAGTTCCACTGAATGACATAATAAACAACCGCGATGCCACGGGCCAGATTGCCAAATGAGCCATTGAGCTCCTTCCATTCGACATAACATATTAGCCACGCCAGGCCATCAAATTCCAAGTACTGGCAGACTTCGTCACCGAATGGACAGACGCCGAACTCCCTAAAGAGTACGACACATATTCCGACTGGGTCATGCACTTCAATGGTTCCAAAATGCTGGCGGGCTTAGGGGCGGGCGTTGTGTTAATGTCCCCCACTAGAGATACAGTTCAGTATGTACTCCAAATATTATACACACACTCCAACAACGTAGCCGAATACGAGGCCTTATTGCACGGTCTTCGGATGGCTACCTCCATGGGCAGTCAACGCGTGGAAGTACGCGGGGACTCAACTCTCGCAATATCCCAGATAAATGGAGAATTCGACGCCAAAGATCCAAAGATGGCGGCCTATCGTAACGTCGTACTCAAAATGTCGGCTCGGATCGAGGGGCTCGAGTTTCACCATATGGCTCGATAAAGTAATCAAGCGGCAGACGTTCTTGCTCGCATCGGTGCCAAGCGTGACCCCGTCCCCCCTAACATCTTTCTGAAAAGGCTTTTCAAGCCATCTGTCGTCTGGCAATGGAAGAGCGGCAACAACAGTTCGGATCCGACCATAACCCCAGATTCTGAACACACCCATATCATCGGAGGCTTAGCCACCGAAATAACACCATCGGCCCATCTCATCATGGCAGTCATTGCCCCATGGACCAAACCCTTCTTGGCCTACCTTAATAGGCGAGAGCTTCCTGAGGATCAGAATGAGGTCCGCTGCATTGTTCGGTATTCCAAAGCCTACAAGGTCCACGAACGAGAGCTCTACAAGAAAAGCACTACTGGAGTACTTCAAAGATGTATCTCCGAGGAAGAGGGGCGGCAGGTCTTGGCTGAAATTCATGCCGGTCTCAGTTGTCACCATGCTACAGCTCGGGCCCTTGTAGGCAAGGCCTTCCGTATATGTTTCTATTGGCCGACGCCCCGAGCAGATGCACATGACCTTGTCCAATGTTGCGTCGGATGCCAGCTTTTCGCCAACCAAAGCCATATGCCACCCACTGCTCTACATACAATCCCCATCACTTAGCCTTTCGCGGTCTAGGGGCTTGACATGGTCGGACCCCTTAAAGTGGGAAGCCATAAGAAAAAGTACATGTTGGTGATGGTGGATAAATTCACTAAGTGGATAGAGGCCAAACCAGTTAAAACAACCGAGGACGGACCAGGGATAGACTTCATATCCAGCATTGCGCACCATTATGGTGTTCCACACAGCATCATCACCTATAATGGCTCCAATTTTATAGCCGATGAGGTGAAAGCCTGGTGTGCTAATCTAGGCATTAAGCTTGATTGCGCCTCCATCTATCATCCACAAACAAACGGTCAAGTCGAACGAGCCAATGGTCTTATTATGAGCGGCATCAAACCCAGACTAGTGCGGTCTTTGAAAGAATCAGACAAGCACTAGGTTGAGGAGCTCAACTCCGTACTCTAGGGGCTGCGGACCACACCCAACCGCAATACCGGATATACACCTTTTTTCATGGTGTACGGCGCAAAGGATGTGTTACCCTGCGACATTATTCATGACTCACCTCGAGTGCGCATGTACGAACAGACAGAAGCCGAGCTTGATTGGCAGTACAGCTTAGATTCCCTGGAGGAGGAGCATGACGTTGCAAAATCCTGTTCTGCATTTTATCAACAGCAAGCCCGCAGATATCAAAGCAGAGAAGTGCAGGCTAAGACATATAATGTTGGTGAACTCGTTCTACTCTTGCTGGAGAAGAAAAAGGACAAACTTAAGCCCAAGTGGGAGGGTCCTTACATCATTGACGAAGTTCTCATGGGAGGAGTGTACCGCCTGCGTGATGCATCAGACAATCGCCTAGAGCCGAACCCCTGGAACGCTGCCAGAATCCGAAGATTCTATGCCTAGCGCCGAGCTCTTTGTTTGTCTCCTTCTCCCTGTTGTTTTCATTATTTTTCTCCTCTCTTTTCGCCTTTTCGCTTTTTCTCTTAGACATAAAGCTTTCGTGCGGCTAAACCGTACAGCTATGACGTACACATCCTTAAATGTGTAGGCCCATTATACCTGGGGGCTTCTTGCACATAAGCTTGTTATTGTTATTTTTCGAGCATCAAACTCATCACATATCCGGTTATTCCTCATATGTACCTTTTCTTCAGCATTATATGCATCGGTATGACTTACGTTTTGGCCAAGCTGGGTTGCCAAGCTCCTGTGCTTATGCCCTACGTTCCCGTTAGTTCGGCTAGGGCATAAAGGGAGCACATATGTGATTCTTACTGCCGGGTCATCCGAATGTGTACCTCAGGCTGGCTGAAGCCGAAAGATAGCGTTCTTAAGGGAATATTCGGTCGGCGGACTAAAGAAATTTTTACATTTCTTCCGCTATGAACCCCCAGATGTTACTTATACTGCGATCATCTCAATCACAGTCCAGACATGCACATCAACACATGTACACCCAAGGAAAGGAACCCTTAACGGAACTATTCTCTCTAGAAGATGTTTCTTACAATCACAATGTAATATAACATAGCTAGCCGGATACAACTTGTCTGTTCAAGCAACTATGACCCCTACACCTGGTTTCCACGCATACCCCGGTCTATTTTGTCGCTCAGGTATTCGGAAACACTCCGCATCTTTGGGTCCGGAGGTCGAAGCGAAAAGGTCGGCCATGACAATTGTTTTACAATCCGACTAGGGAAAAATAGGTCCAGGAAATTACATAGTCACTTAGACTCAAAAATTTCCTCCTCTATACCATCTAACAGGTTGTCTAGCTGACAATCCTATTGGGAATATTTGGCAGCCACTTCTACTTGGTCATACACCAAATTAACGGGAATTTCTTTCCCGTCTGACCCTAGAGGTACGACCCGAGCCATATGATTTGGATCAAGCTTGGTATACAGTGTTTTTACCATGGCCCAGGCCTCTCGCGCACCTTCCCGGTAGGCTAATATCTTCCATAATCGAATACACCGCCGTGCTCCTTTGAACAGCTACACGAGCTCCGCCATACCTCCTGGAGGAGAGGCGGATGGCCATAAAGCCTTGGCAACACTCTACATTGCTTGCCGAACTTGCTCGTGCATCTGGGACAGCTCTTGTAGCAAGTCACCTTGAGATCCGGACATCTCCTCTTCGGGATGGCCAGTCAGCATACCTGCAGACATAAATCTGTCAGTTACGGCTCTCGTCGAATTAGAGGAAGACAAATTTGAAGAGCGTAGTGAATATGCTGCCTTGTAGCCTCCTATTCTCCTTGATGGCACGAGCTAGCTGGGCTCGAACATCTTTCAGTTCTTCGCCCAGTTGGGTATGGGAATCCTGCAACTTGTTCTTCTCATCCCTGACCCGCGTCAGCACACGTTCGCCTGCCGCATGTTGTCTTTTGGCCTCTTGTTCACCAGCCTAGGCTTCCTTCAGCTTCCCTCTCAGTTGCTCTACTGATTTTGTTAGCAGAAACATAGCAGTATTAATACAACTGGTATTTGATTATACTTTTTTCCGACAGGCATAAGCATTACCAGGAGGTGCCTCCTTGGTTTTTTCCCATTCAGCGGTAGCTGCAGTTAGCTGAGTCTGACACTTTGCCAGCTCTTGAGACAATAGGCTATTCTTCTCCATAAGTGCCTGATTATAAAATGATCCTTAAATCAGTTGTATCAACTACTTTAAGTCTCGGGGGCTACTAGTATATGATTACCCGCATATCTTTTAGATGCTGGTCCGTGGCTCTGGCAAGTCCATCCTGGGTAGCTCGGATGTACACATTGGCCGAACTAAAGGCATCGAATGCCTCCTTTGAAAAGCTGGGGTCACGGAGAACGGCCCTGCGACGATGATGATTCATGGCACTCTCCACTTCAGAGTTCGTGGCGGACATATCGTCCAAATCCTCTGCGGAAGGAAAGTTCGGCGCCACTGCCGTGTCAACCCCCGTCCTTGGGGCAGGGTCTGGAACCTGACTAGTGGAGGCACGACCGGCAGGATCCCCGGACATAGTCTGGCGGACACTTTTCCTGATAGAGTGCGGCAGATGATATCATGATTTGACGTGGCGACCAAGAGGCATATTTTGAAAATAAAGCCTTACCTCTTTGATGGAGGTTCTGCTGTATTATCGTTCGCCTTTCTCTTCGAAGACGTGCTCGGCGCGGGAGCCACTCTCCTCGGAGATGCTTCTGGTGCGCATTGCGGCGTCGAGCACCTCCCCTTTGGAGCACGACATAGGTCGGTGGGTGAGGCATAATAAAGAGGTTCTTTCAAAGAAGGTGTCTATTAAAATTACTTACATGTGAAGCAGGAAGGAGGCCGGAATAATCGACAATGATGGGCACTTCCTTACCATCATAGCTCATCTGGTAGAACACTCCATTTTCAAGCTCCACGAATATGTCCGGATCCTCTTCGAATCCGTGGTCAAGGTCCCGGTTGTGACCCTTCGGCTGGGGGCGGGGCTACGGATCCCCTCGGTAGCCTTCCGCCACTCCTGTTGCGTGTGGATAGGTTACTATCCATTAGAAATGATTTAGGGAGAGGATTAAGTAAAATGGTGGAATTAGAACTTACCCAGCTAGGAGGATTATACATGGAAAATCCATCTCGACATTGGAGACGAGTGAACTCCTCCTTCTCTCCTTTGTACAGATCGACCAATATTTTGGCCAAAGCGGCGGGGGTTTTCGGACCCTTCCGATCGTAGCGTGAGGCGTCATCTTCCCCATTATAGTGCCACATGGGAAGCCCTCTGTATTGGAGTGGTTGGACCCCCCGCACTATGGAGATCGCCATTACCTCAATTATTGATAATCCGGACTGGGCAAGCGTCTTAATCTTGCCTATTAACTGACTGACTTCCGTGCTATCCTCCTCCTCGAGGCTCCGAGGGCACCAGCTGTGGCGTTTCTTCAACGGAGCACTTGAAAATTCAGGGAGACCCATTCGGACTGGGTCAGGAAGAGCGACGTCGTCAATATAGAACCATTCGGAAGCCCACTCTTTGGAAGCCTTCTTTGGCGTGCCGGACAGGTATCCGGTCCCAGCGATACGCCATACCTCGGCTACTCCCACTTTGAATATTGATCCCCCTTGGTTACGAGGGATGAGGCAGAACAGTTTTCTCCATAATTCAAACTGGGCCTCACAGCCCAGGAATAGCTCAGACAGAGCAACGTAACCCACGATGTGCAGGATGGAGGCGGGAGTAAAACTGTGCAGTTGGAGGCCATAATACTCTGGAAGTCCTCGGAGGAAGGGATGGATTGGAAATATGACGCCTCATAGCAAGTAGGGAACGAAGCATACTCGTTCCCCCTGGACGGATTGGGGAAATTCTCCGCCTGAACCCCACTGTTGAAGGACGTCAATCCTGCTCGGACAGGCACTAGATCTGTGGGGGGGGGGGGAGAAAGCCCTGTTTTTGAAGTTTCGTCAGCTGACCATGAGATACGGAACATCTCTCCCAATCACCTTTTTCGTAGTCATGGGGACGAGAGGAAGAGCTGGGAGCGCTAGCCATGTTGGAGTGGTTCTTCCTAGTAAGCTCTGAGGATTTTTTTCACAGGGTGTGGAATGGATCTGAGATCTGTTCTCTTTAAATAGGCACCTCTCTTGTATGGTTAGGGGGTACATGCAAAAATACCCCGACCTCTCGTATTCACTCAACTCGTGGAAGCTGAAGTCAGGAAGGCGTGGAAGCCGATGGGCGCGACATTAAATGGAAAGCAGAATACCGCTCTTTAAGTCAGGGACTTTGAAGTAATCGGAGGAGGAACCCGCCTTGCAATGCCGAAGACAGTCTGCGCGCCAGACACCTCCTCATTGAAGTCTGGTTCGGGGGCTACTGAGGGAGTCCTAGACTAAGGGGTCCTCGGGCGTCCGACCTGCTGGACATGGGC
This sequence comes from Triticum urartu, assembly GCF_056163025.1. Taxonomy (NCBI): domain Eukaryota; kingdom Viridiplantae; phylum Streptophyta; class Magnoliopsida; order Poales; family Poaceae; genus Triticum; species Triticum urartu. Next base: position 144,019,125 of record NC_141875.1, on the reverse strand, counting down.
TGGACTATTGGACCATGAAGATACAAGATATAAGACTTTCTCCCGTGTCCGGATAGGACTCTCCTTTGCATGGATGGCAAGCTAGGCAGCCGGATGTATTATTTCCTTTCTATGTAACAAACTTTGTACAACCCTAGCACCCTCCGGTGTCTGGATAAACTGGAGGGTTTAGGCCATAAGAATAATCATAATCACATAGGATAGACTTCTAGGGTTTTAGCCATTACGATCTCATGATAGATGAACTCTTGTAACCCCCAATACTCATCAATATTAATCTAGCAGGACATAGGGTTTTACCTCCATCAAGAGGGCCCGAACCTGGGTAAACATTGTGTCCCCTGTCTCCTGTTACCATCAACCTCAGACGCATAGTTCGGGATCCCCTACTCGAGATCCGCCGGTTTTGACACCGATAGTGACCTCTCGCTGGCACCTGTGTTGAAGGGAGAAGTGGATTCAAGAGTGATGGTTGATTCGTCCATCCAACTTACTATCGGGTCTATGTGATTTGACGGCTCATTGGTCATTATTACTGAGGTGGTACGACTGCTGGATGTCCCACGCTTCGGCGAAAGAAGGTACTAGATTACAATTTTCTCCATTCTTACAGCGGAGGAGTGCAAAAGCAGTGAAAACATGCAGGCTCAGTGATTACATGGCCCACCTCACACTATCACCATATTCTGTGGACACCGTGCGAAACCTAACTCTTTACATAGTAGTGTAGTACATACTGTAATTTCTCAGCGAGATAAATTTGTACAATGCTATGAAGCTTCCAGCTTCTGTTTCATGTATCTTGCATCCAAGGTTGCCCCGTTGCAACATTTCATCAAATACAAAGGAGACTAACATGCATGCTATTGCATCTCAATGATTGACATATCATAGCCAATATTTACTCCATCCGTTCCAAAATAAGTGTCTCAACTTTATACAAACTTTAGTACAAAGTTGTACTACTACTAAAGTTGACACTTATTTTGGAACAGAGACAACTAAAGAAAAAAACAATCCATGCAGTCCCTAGCCCTTGAATCGTAAACCCTAACCAGGCTTTATTTTGCTGGCAACATTGAAGCTTCCTAAGAAATGAAGTTTGCAACCCTTTGACCATCGGATCATTTCGTACAATTTCACAAAAATCGAGATGAGCATCCATATGGCAAAGAAATTGAAGAAGCGTGATTAGAATCAGCTTACTAGGACTAGTTGATGAGATAAACTCATCACAAATACGATAGAAACCAATAGAGGTATGTGCGTGGCAAAGAAGTAGAGAAATATCCACATGGAGCGATGTGGGCAGCTGGGGCAATGGTGCAAGCCAGCTATAAGCAAGTTGTACCTGCGGGTTGTCGGGACGTAGCTCAACCTAGAGGACGGCGGCGGGAGACGACAACTGCCCACGTCGCGGCAGTGAGCAAGGGACGAAGGCATCGTCAACGGCTTTGTGAGATAGAATGGCGTGGACCCCTAATCGAGACATGCCGACAGTGGGTTTTCGCCGTCGGTGACGGTGACCGCATCTACACAAAGCATCCAACCCCTGCCCCAGCGGACGTGATCCGTCCGGATGTTAGTGATACGGCCACAGTCGTTTTGTGCGGGAGAGATTGTGAAGAGAGCAACCCCAGCAAGCAACCGTGTAGGCTCATACTGGCTATGTATATAGTGCAGCTTTTCTTTTCTCTCCATATGAACCTATTTATATTGCGTATGCCATTGAAGAAAAAAACTTTATTTATTAATAACGCGGCACCGTTCATGTGTGGTTCCCGACCCTCCATTATTTATAAGTGAGTAACTACTACTAGACATGCCAAATTATCATGTGGGTTGCATCATCTTATAGAAAATGAGCTCCACCGTGGCACGTGTGTGGTTGGGGAAGACGCGAAAGATGCAAAGAGTGCTACTAGTACTACGTGTGTGGGCGCGTGCACCTCTTCTCTTCAAGCATGGTTATTAAAATTATAGCCCACTACTGTACCACGCGGTTATTATATATGGGCAAAGAGTATAGGCAGTAATAATGACTAATAAGCCGTCAAATCATGAGGCCCTGATACGTCTCCATCGTATCTATAGTTTTTGATTGTTCCACGTCAATATTATACAACTTTCATACACTTTTGGCAACTTTTTATACTACTTTTGGGACTAACAAATTGATCCAGTGCCCAGTGTCAGTTCATGTTTGTTGCAAGTTTTTTGTTTCAAAGAAAATTCATATCAAACGGAGTCCAAACGGGATAAAAACTGACGGAGATTTTTTTTGTAATATATGTGATTTTTGGGAAGAAGAATCAACGCGAGACAATGCCCAAGGGGGCCACGAGGCAGGGGGGCGCGCCCTGGGCCCTCGTGGCCACCCCGTAAGGCGGTTGGTGCCATTCTTTCGCCGCAAAGCCAATATCCAGATAAAAATCGTGTCCAAAATTCATCCCGATCGGAGTTATGGATCTCCGTGAATTTAAGAAACGGTGAAAGGGTAGAATCAGCGAACGCAGAAACAGAGAGAGATAGAGAGACATATCCAATCTTGGATGGGCTCTCGCCCCTCCCATGCCATGGAGGCCATGGACTAGAGGGGAAACCCTTCTCCCATCTAGGGAGAAGGTCAATGAAGAAGAAGAAGAAGAATGGGGGCTCTCTCCCCCTCTCTTCCGGTGGCGCCGGAACGACGTCGGTGCCATCAACATCACCGCAATCTACACCAACAGCTTCACCGCCATCATCACCAACTCTTCCCCCCTCTATGCAGCGGTGTAACCCCTCTTTTACCCGTTGTAATCTCTACTTAAACATGGTGCTCAACGCTATATATTGTTTCTCAATGATGCATGGCTATCCTATGATGTTTGAGTAGATCTGTTTTGTCCTATGGGTTAATTAATGATCGTGATTGGTTTGAGTTGCATGTTTTATTATTGGTGCTCTCCTATGGTGTTCTACGTGTCGTGCAAGCGTGAGGGATCCCCGCTGTAGGGTTTGCAATATGTTCATGATTTGCTTATGGTGGGTGGCGTGAGTGATAGAAACACAGACCCGAGTAAGTAGGTTGTTTGCGTATGGGAATAAAGAGGACTTGATGCCTTATAATGCTATGGTTGGGTTTTACCTTAATGATCTTTAGTAGTTGCGGATATTTGCTAGAGTTCCAACCATAAGTGCATATGATCCAAGAAGAGAAAGTATGTTAGCTTTTGCCTCTCCCTCCTATAAAATTACAATAATGATTACTGGTCTAGTTATCGATTGCCTAGGGACAAATAACTTTCTTGTGTGACAACAAGCTCTCTACTAAAACTAATTTAGTTGTGTCTTTATCTAAACAGCCCCTACTTTTTATTTATGCGCTCTTTATTATCTTGCAAACCTATCCAACAACACCTACAAAGTACTTCTAGTTTCATACATGTTCTAGGTAAAGGGAACGTTAAGCGTGCGTAGAGTTGTATCGGTGGTCGATAGAACTTGAGGGAATATTTGTTCTACCTTTAGCTCCCCATTGGGTTCGACACTCTTACTTATCGAAAGAGGCTACAATTGATCCCCTATACTTGTGGGTTATCAAGACCTTTTTCTGGTGCCGTTGCCAGGGAGCAATAGCGTGGGGTGAACATTCTCGTGTGTTCTTGTTTGATTTATCACTAAGTAATTTTTATTTGTTGTTCTTAGTTGTTTTCTATCTTTAGTTATGGGTAGGAAACACAAAATACCAAAAAAATTATTTGTACTTACTGAACCAATGGTTGAAGAACCACTCAAAATCTATCACACTACTGAAGCTTTTTACTTGGATCATCGTCGATCCCTGTGTGCTCCTGCTGAAACTGTCGGATCACGGGTTTCGGTAAAACCCTCAAGGATCGAACACTGGGGTGCGCGCGAAGATCTCCCCCTACCAATCCACATCCTAGCTCAGCTAAGATCTTACAAACTAACTCTACGAACTCACAACACAAAGGACACAATATTTATACTAGTTCGGGCCACCGTTGTGGTGTAATACCCTACTCTAGTGTGGTGTGGTGGATTGCCTCTTGGGCCGAGGATGAATAGTAAAAGGGGAAAAACAGCCTCCTGAGGGGAGGCGTTCTTGTGATTGGTGAACTTGTGGTCGTCCTGGCCTCTCTTGGCCGGACCGATCGATCGATCCCCTAGCTACGGCGGTGGCTTGTCCTATTTATAGGGGCCCTGGTCCTCTCCCCAAATATTGAGCGGGAAGGGATCCAACAACGGCCAATTTCAAAGGCTCTGGTGATGACGCCGTCTTGGGCTCCACGGTGACTTCCATCTTGCCGTCCTTCTAGTCTTGGTCTTGTTGCACTGATATGGAACCTTTGCTTGATGCCTCGGTACTCCGCGCCTGCGCCTCCTTCCTTAGCACCGAATAGGAACACAAGGATACTGCGCGCGCAGGCGCCCGCCTGGCCTTGGTCGTCATGGCTCATGTCCCTAGAACCTCGCGAGGCTCGCCTGGCCTTGACGTCTTGGCCCCTCGCGAGCCAGCCTGGTGAGGCCGCTCCTGAGGAGGTCTTGTGTCATTCGCCTTGCGAGGCTTGGCCCCTCGGGAGGGTCTTGAGTCCTTGCTGGTGAAGATGGGCTGTACGGGCCCGCTGCAGAGCCACGCCATGGGCCGCAGACAGGCAAGTCTGGGGACCCCCGTTCCCAGAACGCCGATAGTAACCCCCGGGCCCAAGGCGCGATCGGGCTTGGCTTCGAGGCGAAGCCAAAGTCCAAGTGCGGAGCGCCGCGGGCCCCAATAGCATGCGGCCTTGGTCGACGTGTGACGGTTGATTGGACGTGGTTGTCTCTGCTTCCCCACGCTTCCTTGATACCTGCCTGGCTAGGCGGCCACCGCGGTCTACACGGTTATTCTTCCATCGCCTGCGCCATTCTCCTCCAATTCCTCTGCTTCCCCCGAACTCCACTCGTCTTTCCAATCTGACCTGAGCTCTGCTCACGCCATCGCCATGGCACCGATGCAAGCGGATAAGGGGAAGAAGCCTCTATCTTCGGTTAGTGTGCCCCTGGCCACCGAGCCCGTAGTTAGCCGATCGCTGGTGCTCAACGATGAGGCCGTCGGCAAGGTGCGTCCCTTGCTCGCCTCCAGCTTCAATGAGTGGGGAAAGATGGTGGCTTGGCCTGCGTCTCATGCTCGCATTGACCGGGCGGCCATCGAGGTCCCCTTCTTCATCGACGCCCTTTGGGCCGGCTTGGTCCCTCCTTTCTCAGCCTTCCTCAATGTTGTGCTTGCGCATTATCAGATCCATATGCTGCACCTTGATCCTCAATCAGTGACCCTCCTCGCCGTCTTCGCCTTTTGTTTGTGAAGCCATGATAGGCATTGCCCCTTCAGTAGCCCTTCTGCGCCACTTCTTTTCACTTCACCTGATTGATCCTCAACACAACTCAGGATGCCTGAGCTTTCAGGCCGTGGCGGCGACGACCGGCGCGGAGATTGACTTCGAGCTCCCACCATCCACGAGCGGGTTTAGGACATGGTGGGTATTTGTTGATGTCATTGTGCTCAGCCCCCTGCTCTCTTCTCCGTCAGCGCCCGCTATTCCCAGCTCCGGTTGGTGCCATCAAAGGCTTACCGATCCGCGCCTTACCCCTGTCTGGCTCAGGCTGAGGTGGCTCAAGGATCTTGATGTGACTGCGCTTATGGTGGTGAAGGAGTTCATTCAACGCCGGATCGCCCTGCTTTAGCGCCACTCTCAACCAATGTGGGCCTTGCTCAACAGCAAGAAACACATGAGACTTCAGGAGTCCGGGCTCCCTCGCGAGGCGCGGCGAACGGTGCTCGAGGTCCTGACGGGTGTCCCGCTGCCTGATGACATGCCGAGGAAGAGTTGCCTTCTATATCGCTGCTTGAACAAGACGACATTCACGGAGCAGATGCCCGCCTTTGATGAGTGGGGGTTGCGTCCAGTCGGCCTCGTGGGGCGTCGTGAGAACCCCATCATTGTGGTTCCTCTTCCTGCTGCTGGCGCCATGCTCGCCCCAAGTGTGGATGCATCGGGGCGAGCACCGCTGGGGGCTGATGGCGAAGGTGTCGGGATGCTGATGCTGCCCAGGGCTCCTGAGGCGTCGTCCTTAGGAACTCATGACTCTTGCCCTGGGGTGGTGCTTGAGGAGGCGACGCAGTCCACGTCTCCCGAGGCCGGGGCTCTTGAGACCTCGACATGTCGCTGTGAGGCAGGGCCTGATGGCTCTCCTCAGCCTGGCTCTCCTGAGACTGCCACTTCGAGCACTTCTCCTGTTGCACCTCGTGTTGGTCGCCATGTCCATCGCTTCGGTGGGCTCTGCGTGGACTTCGAAGAGCTCCGCCAGAGGAAGGAGTCCCCAAGTAGCGGCACCATCGGGCCGTTAAAGCGGAGAAAGTACATCGCCGTTGATGATTAAGTACCTTATCTTGGTGATTCTCCGCGTACTTCTTCCCTTCCTGACGATATCTCTTTAGGATTCCTTTCGCGAAGGCCGCAAGATCTCCTGAGGAGCAGCATTCTCTCACCTCGCTTCTCCTGCTAGGCTCGAGCACTTCAAGCCCGCGCTCTGCTCATGGTGTGGAGTCAACCGGGGAAGCCGGCCCGTCGACAAGGTGTCTCGAGCTCGCGCCTTCATCGTCTTTTCTTCGCGGCCTTGCTCAGAGCATAGCAAGCATGCCAAGGGTTCCTCCACTGGTCGTGGACGGTGACTAGTTGGCTTCGATCCTGGGGTCTTCTTCAAGCAGCGGGCCTTCACTCGTTCGGGCCCCTCAGGAGGCCCGTCCCGCAAATGGGTGGATGTCGGCCCCCAGCCCCCTACTGAAAGGGGGTGAGCCACTTCAGGCCCCATCCACGGTCCCCTCCGCGGAGGATGAAGTCAGCAGCATGCTCGAGTCGGCACGAGAAAGGAGTGCCGTTCGCCACGAGCTCTTTCAGGAGGCGATGGGCTCCACACTACTAGGAAAAGGCCTGCTAATGGCGCACTAGTTTTGCCTACTAATGGCGCATTACCAGTGCGCCATTAGTAGCACGCCACTAGTATATCTTACTAATGGCGCACCACAGGTGCGCCATTAGAATCTGGTATACTAATGGCGCACCAACTAGTGCGCCATTAGTATGTAACAGCATGCGCCATTAGTGTGCCTCCCGGGGGGCCATATCTAAGCATGTCTTTGTCATACTAATCGCGCATTCTCTGTTGATGCGCCATTAGTATCCTTTGGCATACTAATGGTGCACCTGGTGGTGATGCGCCATTAGTATGAATATTTGGTTTTTTTCCTTTTCTGATTTTTGCGCAGGTTATAAAATATATTATTACACAGAATATAAAATATATTATTAGACAGAATATAGACAGCAGCACACAGCAACATCAGATTCATCGAATACAATAGAAGATTAGTCTCGAATACAATTCATCATATTAGTCTCCGAATTCAAAAGACCGAACAAAGATAAAACATTACAAGTCTCAAGACCGCGAGTATCGAGTTTGTCGGAAGTAATACTAATCCTAACAAGTCCTACTAATCATCATCATACAACTTCTACTCGTTATTCATAACAAGTCATACGATCATCATCTTGATAGTCTTCGAACCAACCCTACTTAATTGTTCTTAGCACATGATCATCAGTATTAGGCAGGACCTAAATACCCTATTTAAGCTAAAATAGCATAAAACAATATAGACCAATATAGACCCTGACTCTCCATTATGGAGAATGGAGAACATCCTGTCTCCAATTCTTGCGCTTCGCTTCCTTTTGCTTCCAAGAAGCTCCTTACGACTGTCCATACATTTTTTCCATCCTTTGATTTTCATGTCTCCACTTCTTTTAGAAATCTCGTATGGACAGTTGAGATTCGTAGGACGACCTGGCTGTATGTTCAAAACATTAACACTACCTTTCAGATACATCATATGAGGCACACAATTCTCTGGGATTATATGTTGAAAAACATAGTAATAACTTCATAGTTAGCAATGATGTACTAGTTTTAGAAGTATGCAAAAGATGCACGGATGTCGTAATAGTAAAAATCTTACCAGCGTATCTCCATGGTAGTTATCGTAGTTGAACACATGCACTAGTGGCATGTATTTACCATAATGTTGATGAGTTTGATTGTAGATATTGTAATTCTCAATGTCAGTACAAAATCCGACCAAATGATTTTCTCCTTGTAAGTTGTTAATTCAGAGCCATCGGTGTAGTGGGTTTTGTCTACCATCTCCCACACATTCTTTGAACAATAAAAATAAGCTCTCAATGGAAATAAGCTGTCAACTATTTTGAAATAAACAATATAAATTAGCTAATAACTATGTTTGAGAAACTCACATAGCGGTAGAACTGGAGGCGTATCAACAATGACCCAAATGTCCAAATTGTCTTGGTTGATGTCAGGATTACCAAGATCCATGGTGATAAGCATACCCTCATCAAAACCATACATCTTGCAAAATGCTTCCAGATTTTTGCAACCAAAATGGGTTACGCTCTCAGAATTATATAGATTTACTTCAAAGTCCACATCGTGATGAGTCCTTAGGTGAATTTTCTTTGTTTCAGAAATTTCATGGTCTTCAAAATCCATCCTCTCCAAGACATAGCGTCTTGCATGGCATGGGATAAGCTATACTCGAATTGTAAAAGATGAAAATTACACGTTGAAATAGTTGAAGTCATGCTTAATTATGAAAATAACACTTGTCGTCATTGTTTACCGTTTCAACTTCGAAGGTCTCCTCGAGCTTAATGCTGAAGTGCCGATCATCGTCCAGGTGAGGCATGTCGCACAGACCACGATCGTCGTGGCACTAGTCGCACTCCGCCGGGAGACTTTCTCGTCCGATGATGATGACGACATATCCTGGGACAGCTCCTAGAATTGCTTGTCGCCCGAACCACCGGCCTCATCGTTGTGGGCCATGTTTCGCTCTAAAAAGGAAAAAAGTTTGGTCAAAAAGTTGGTTATTGTCAAGGAACAAGATCATGGTCTCATCATTTAGGGTTTGTCGACACCGAGGCACCCTAAAAGCCTAAGCTTTCATCATTTAGGGTTTGTCGATGCCGAGGCACCCTAAAAGCCTAGGCGTACATCATTTAGGTTCTCATCGACACCGAGGACTCCGGGGCAGCCAAGTTAAGTTTTCATCATTTAGGGTTTATCGCTGCTGAGGCACCCTAGGTTGGGCCTAATCACTTGGCACTAATCACTTGGCTCTATTGCCACCTATGGTTTAATACAGCAAGAATAAAGGGGCAGTTGATCCTACTTAATTAAGTACTAAGATACCCCGGCCCATGCATTAGTAGCAAGTACCTCATATGTCCGATTTTTAGCAAAGTCATGCTAAAATTCACGGAAAATTTCAGCATGACCTTTGCTGAAAATAGGACATATGGAGTACCCGAATTTGCCGGAACGGAAGTTAATCGACATTCCGGCAAACTCAAGGGCCTCTCGGGGTACCTGCAAAATCATCACGACACGAAGGGCCTCTCAAGGGCCTCAAGCAGCAGCGGCATCTCCCAGGACCCCATTTTTTTGCTAAATTTCTTTGAGCAACAATCAGAGCAGAAAATTCAGCATATTTCTATACAACAGCACTGTAAAGATGAAGAACAGTTCTACAACAGCCCATTTATATACAATAGCATCTTTGGTCATACCAATTTCTGAAACAATTCAAATATGAACTGTATCTTTTCTCATACAAATCTCTGAAACTATACAAATCTGAAATATATATTTGGTCATACAAATTTATGGAACTAATCAAATCTGAACTGTATCTTTGGTCATACAAATCTCTGAAAATTTTCTAAATCTGTGGTCATACAAATTTATGGAACTAATCAAATTATGATAGCTGGACACATAAATTATGATAGATTGTGATAGCTTGGGGAATAGATTATGATAGATTGTGATGCATGGACTTGTTTTACTCCAGGTTTTCAATTTACAAACACATACAAGCACAAGCAGTGCCAGAGATGATATTTGCTAGATATAATTTCGGCAATGAGATTTAAATAGAGCTGTGGTGATGTAACCTAGGTGAATATACACGAAATAAGGTTTACTGGTGCTACCCAATGCTAGTAATCAAGCACTAACATAAAATGCTAGTAAGTTCACTTGGAGAACTGTGAAAAAACAAGCAGCAGTAGCAGAATATGTTTGGAGTAGCATCAACAGTTTTACAAATCAAATAGGCCACACAAGGGCTGATCTAGGAACCTTGACAGGGATACCCAGAACATTTTATACTATGATGAACAAAAGCATCTACCTCAGAAATCTCTAGTACATAGACCACGGGCAGTCCGACTGGTGACGGGGTCCAAACCGAAAGCTATATGCTACCACAATCTATCATGAACACGGCCCAAACGAAGTCAATTCTACACTACATCTGACAGACTACTCCGTGTTCTCTCAGATTTCCTCCACTCACTGAGATGGGTTCCCACGCAGCAACCCAGAAAAACACAAGGCAAGCAGTAGAATCTCTGCTCTACCGGGAGGCAACGAAGTGGCCAAGGTCACAGTGGGCGATACCTGAGCGGAAGCCCTAGGCTAGCGCGAGGGGGCAGAGCGCTGCTGCTGCTGCTGTTGCTCGGGGACGGCAAGGTCGGAGTGGGCGGCGCGGGAAGGCGGCGGTAGGCGGGGGAGGGGGTTCTGCCGATCCGGCCGGAGGGGTGAGAGGTGGGAGGAGACGAGGCGGCGGCGCGGTCGGGTGGGTGCGTGGGGCACTCCTCCCTGGTCCGGACTGGCCACGCTGCTCAGGGAGGGCGAAGGAGGCGAGGGGGGCAGCGAGGGGGACGGCGAACACGGCCGGGGGGCAGCGGGTGAGATCGATGAGGCAGGGGAGAGATTAGAGAGATTGGAGATTTAGTGTGGGGGGAAGCTTTCTAATGGCGCACCACCCCCTCGTGCGCCATAAGTACGACTATTCTAATGGCGCACCACCCCTCGGTGCGCCATTAGAATTTAGTGTGGGGGAAGCTTTCTAATGGCGCACCACCCCCTCGTGCGCCATAATTACGACTATTCTAATGGCGCACCACCCATCGGTGTGCCATTAGAATTTTGTTTTAATCATAACAGTAATATTTTTTTATAAAAACAGTAATAATTTTTGAAAAAATATGTTCAAATTTGTTACTTGAAAATATCATCGGCGGCGGCTGTGGAGCGGGGGAGGGTTGCGGTGGGTGCCCGTTGGCGGCGGTGGAGCAGGGGAGGGTGCGGGGGAGGGTGCGGGTGGGATCGAGATGGTGGGGGATCGAGATCGAGATGGAGGGGAAATCGAGATCGAGATGGAGGGGGATCGAGATCAAGTGTCCTCATGAATTCAAAAAGTGCCCATGAAATTTAAAAATATTCATGATATCAAAAAGTGCCCATGAAATACAATCGAGAAATGAAGACTACGATTTAAATACAATCGATCTTAGCTAGCTATCTGTTCACAATCTTCTTGCCCTTCTTTTTCGCAAACGGAGTTCTTCTGTGGAACGGACGTCCTTTAGGTAGGGTGGTCCTACTTCTTCTTGTGGTGTGTGCTACTACTTCATCGTCGTTGTCATGTTTGATCTTCGGGTCGCCGTACTTGTCGAAGTCTTGCTCATTGCTACTCCGTCCATTCCGATGATCTTCCTTTTGCCTCTCCTCACAACAACACGACTGGACTTTGACGGGTCGGTAATGAAGAAGCATTGGTCCACTTGCGAAGCCAGTACCCATGGCTCATTTTTCGTGGTGACGTTTGCGCCCGCGGTCTTGGATTTGGCTTCGGGTATAACCATGGTGGTGAAATACCGGTCTTCTTTTAGGACGCTCTTGGCCCATCTGACACGGAACATCGGGACCTTCTCTCCAGCGTAGCTCAGCTCCCAGATCTCCTTGATCCTTCCGTAGTATCTGTCCTTGTCGTTACCGGTGTAGGATTCCATCGTTACCTCGGAGTTCTGATAACCATCGCTCTTCATGTCCTTGTCCTCGGTGTAGAATGTGTAGCCGTTGATATCGTACACCTCATAGGTCATCAGGTTGTGCTCGGCGCCCTGTGACAAGGCGAATATGAGTTATTCTTCCGCGGAAGAATCTTCATGTAAAGGGTACGACAAAAGCTTCTTCTTGAACCAACGCGTGAAACATGAGTTGTGCTCTTTGAGTATATCTCCGTCCGTCCTCTGTTGGCCTCGGTCATTGTACGTCTTCTCAATAAAGGTTTTGTGCTCTACCACCCAAGGATCGACCACGTCTATGTGTTGTAGCGCGACTAGGTTTGCTCTTTCAAAGTCGGCGGGTCGACCCTCGAATTCGACATGCATTTCGCGGCGACCCTCACGGTGACCCCATCCAGCGAGCCTGCCGAGGTGCCTGTTGACGGGTAGACCAACGGGGTTCTCGATGCCTAGATAATTCGTGTAGTAGGAGATGCACTCTTCGGTCAGAAAGCCCCTGGCTATACTTCCCTCTAGACGTGACATGTTGCGCACATATCCTTTGATGACACCATTCATCCTTTCGAACGGCATCATGCTGTGCACGAACGTCGGCCCGAGTTGGATGATATCCTCCATGATATGGACCAGCAGATGCACCATAACGTCGAAGAATGCGGGAGGGAAGTACATCTCAAGCTCGCATAGTATCACCACGATCTCTTCCTGTAGCCTTCTGAGTTGCCTCACGCCAATCGACTTCCGAGAGATGACGTCGAAAAAGTTGCAAAGACCAAATAGCTATTCACGGACGTGCGCGTCCATGATCCCACGGATTGCAATTGGAAGTATCTGCGTCATCAGCACGTGACAGTCATGAGACTTCATCCCGCTGAACTTCTGCTTCGCTGGGTCTAGGTATCTGCTTATCTTCCCCGCGTAACCGTAAGGAAGTTTTACTCCTAGGAGGCAGGTGAAAAACTGCTCGATCTCCTCCTGACTTAGAGTGAAGCACGCGGGAGGGTAGTCATTTCCGGTCTTCTTGGCCTTTTTGCCTTTGCGACGACTTTCTGTGTCCTGCTTCGCCTCATCGTCATCATCATCATCATCATTAGCGTGAAGCTCCTGCCTGATGCCCATTGATTTCAAGTCTGCCCTTGCTTTCGGCCCATCTTTGGTCCTCTCTGGCATGTTGAGCAGGGTACCAAACAAACTCTTGCACACGTTCTTCGTGATATGCATGACATCAAGGCTGTGAGGCACACGGTGGATCTTCCAGTACGGCAAGTCCCAGAAAACAGACCTCGTTTTCCATACCTTCAGCAGCGGCTCTGGCGCCTTTTGCTTCTTTCCCGGCTCTGGCGCCTTTTGCTTCTTTCCCGGCAGTGGGCAATCTTTCCAATTCTTCAACAGCTCGTCTATTTCCTCGCCGCTCCTCGTACACGGGCGTTTTCGGGGTTCGGTTTCACCATCGAACAAATCCTTGCGTTTCCTCCACGGGTCATCGTCGCGAAGCCACCTTCGATGTCCCATGAACACGGTTTTCGAAGACCCGGGATCTCTATCTAGCTGGCGATACATTGTGTCATCCATGCACCTTACGCATCCAGAAAATCCGTGGACTACCTGCCCCACGAGATATCCGTTACCGAGATAGTCGTGCACCGTCGTGAGCAGTGCGGCTCTCATAGGGAAATATTCTTTCTCTGCGGCGTCCCACGTATTGGCTGGCATTTTCCACAGCGTGTCTAGCTCCTCCTTTAGCAGTCCTAGATACAGATTGATGTCGTTCCCTGGTTGTTTCGGCCCTTCAATTAGCATACTCATGTGAATGTACTTCCTCTTCATGCACAACCAGGGGGGAAGGTTGTACATCCACACAAACACAGGCCAGGTGCTATGTGTGCTTCTCTGGCTGCCAAAGGATTGACTCCATTGGTGCTCGCGCCCAGCACGATGTTCGTTGGATCCTTCCCAAATTCTGGGTACTCGAAGTTCAACGCTTGCCACTGGCTCGCATCCTTAGGGTGACTCGGCATCTTGTCTTTTTTATTTATCTCCGGATCATTTTCGTCATCTTCCCGCTTCTTCTCCTCCCTACCCGCGTGCCAACGCAGGAGCTTTGCTACCTTAGGGTCCACAAAATACCGCTGCAGACGAGGAGTGATCGGAAAGTACCACACCGATTTTCGAGGAGCTTTCTTCCTCTTCTTGTATCGAGTGACGCCGCACACCGGACATATGGTAGACTCCGCGTGCTCGTCCCGATAAATGATACAATTGTTCATGCACACATGGTATTTCACGTGCGGTAAATCCAGAGGACACACGATTTTCTTCACCTCCTCGAAACTGGTCGGGCACTTGTTCCCCTTGGGAAGACGTTCGTGCCAGAATGACATGTTCTCATCGAAGCATGCGTCGGTCATTTTGTGTTTTACCTTCATCTCCAGAGCCATGAGCGTTACTTTCAGGCGGGTATCCTCGGGCCTGCATCCTTCATACAATGGAGTAACCGCGTCTATCTCCAGTAGATCCAGCTTGGCTTTCTCTCGGGCGGCAGCTCTTGCATTATCCGTCTGCTTGAGAAGCAGCTCTTGAATATGAGGGTCCTGCACCCAGCCTCCATCGTCGTCTGCTCCGGCATCTTCATCTTCATGATCATGCCCTTCGTCTTGATCTTCCTCATCATCACGTACGACATCTTCTACATGATGACTGTGTGCAGCATCACCATCGTGATCATGTCCTGGAGATTCTTCGTCTTCTCGCCCGCCCTCGCCGCGGTGGTACTTGTCTTGTAGCCCTTCCTCATTTCTTGCCCAGCCCCGGCCATGGACGACTTCATAGTCATCTTCATCACCTTGCCACCGATAGCCATCCATGAAACCACGCAAGAGCAGGTGGTCCCGCACCTGCCCGGAATCTGGGTCCGCAATAAGGCTCTTCAGCTTGCATCTTCGACATGGACATCTTATCTCCGTCTCGTTCTTTTGAAGCATCTTGGCCATCGCGGAGCTCAAAAACCTATTCACGATGCCTTCAGTCATCGTGCGGACCATGGTCGCCTGCGGGGTAGAGCAAAAAGATATTTTAGAACCAAGAAAATTTTTGGCATGACCTTCCCTAAAAACAGGACCAAAAAGAATGCATAGTGCCAAAATTCTCGCCGAAACGGAAATGAATCAAAACATTCCGGCAAAATATTGGCAACTATCGCATTTCAAATACCGGTACCTTCAAACACAAACATATATGCAACACCACAAACACATGCAACACCACAAACATACATAGATCTAGCTAGGCCACAAAAAGTGCATGTGCACGTTGTTGGAGCGAGCTAGGGAGAAAAAAAGTAGATCTACATCATGACGATAGCTTTCCCTTTACTTACCTATCAAAAAAAGGTAATTTCACCACTTAATTTTGATGAATCTATGGTGGAAATGAGGTGAGGAGGAGGAGGCAGCCGAAAGCTTGGAGAAGGAGGTGGAGGGAATGAAGTGGGGAAAGTGAGTTGGTAGGTGTGGGGCTGTCCAAAATATCTTGTTGGGGTCCTAGGTTACTAATGGCGCACCACAAGGAAATGCGCCATTAGTAACCCTGGTTACTAATGGCGCACCTGCAGGTGGTGTGCCACTAGAAGTTTTGCAAAAAAAACTAAAAAATGTAAATATATATACTAATGGCGCACCGTGTAATGGTGCGCCATTACTAGTTTAAACTAGTAATGGCGCACTGTGAAACGGTGCGCCATTAGTAGTTTTGCCAAAAAAAGAATAAGAAAAAAATTACAGTAATGGCGCACTCTCTGCCTGGTGCGCCATTACTAGTTAGAACTAGTAATGGCGCATTGTCGACCTGATGCGCCATTAGTATGTATGGAAAAATGGAAAAAAAAATAATAGTAGTGGCGCACCCTGTTTCTGGTGCGCCATTAGTGTCTTCCACACTAATGGCGCATCACCAACAGGTGCGCCATTAGTATATAGTAGTGGCGCACTACTTCCCTGGTGCGCCATTAGTATCAATCTTATCTATAGCCCTTTTCCTAGTAGTGCCATGAACCGGCTTGGTGAAGAGCTCATGGATGTGGACGCGCGCCTCATGGCCGAGGGTCTACGGCTGGTGGAGGAGCGGCATAAGCTGAAGGTGGCCATCAACCTCGGGCGCCACCAGCACGAGCTTGATAATGCGATGGCCGAGGCTTCCCTCGTAGCCTCCGGTGAGGCCTGCTCCCGAGCTCTGGAAGAGGCTCGGGAAGCTGACAGCCGTCGCGAGGCCGCAGAGAAGTGCGCGTGGGAGCTCCAAGCCTGGAGCGCCATCTTGGATCAGCAAGTGGAGGTGCGCAGGGCTGTCCTTGAGTTGTTGAGGGGGATGCCCTCCGAGGAGGAAGAGATCCGGAAGCACGAGGAGGCGCTGGCGCTGGAAGCCGTGGAGCATAGCCTTGAGCTCGAACAGCTGGAGATGAGGGAGCGCCAGGTTGCTTAGGCGGAGGATGACATCGGCGGGAGCGAGGCCAGGGCCCAGCAGGAGGTCGATCGCCGGGTGGCCGAGGCTCGCGCGGATCTCGAGAGCAGGTACGACCTGAAGCTGAAGCTCGTGGAAGCTGGGGCCGCTGGTAGGACTGCTGCCCTCATGTCCAGGTTGGTCGATGTGGAGCGGCGCGAGGAGACCGCCGCAACCGCCCTGGCCTCGGTGCAGGCTGAGCTAGCTTCTGCCCGCCCCGAGCTTCTCCCTCTTCGGCAGAGGGTCGCCGACGCCGAGCGGCAGAACAAGGAATAAGTGCTTCAGGGGAGGACGTTGGAGCGTGTGCACGCCCCCATGCTCTAGGACCTTAGGAACAGGGCCAACACCGCCCTGGGCCATATCTGCGATGAGAATGCTCCTCATCCCCATGCGAATGACTACGCCTGCCACTTCCGCTTCTTCACCGACGTGGTGACGCGCCTGGAGAGCCGTTCCGAGAGGGCTCGCCAACTTGTCGAAGGGAGGAGCCGCGGCCTGCTCGGACGTGCGTTCTCCCGAGTCTTCATCATATCCAGAACACCGACCCCAACTTCGACTTTGATGCTGCCATCGCTCCCGTACCCGAAGCCATCCGGGGCGACCTGTCGCGATGGGTGGAAGACAATGTGGACGCGCTGGCCAGGGCCTTGAGTTCCGACGATGATGGGGTGGTGGTGGCGGTAGACGCGGGCGATGTGGTCGACGACGGGGATGGCGGCGCTGGTGGAGGTGATGGTGATGCCATCGATGGTGGCAGCGATGCCAGGATGGTGGCGGCGATGCCAGCGACACGTCTGAGGGCGGTCCGGGGGATGCGGTGTGTGACTTGTCCGACTGATCCCGTTCTTCCCAGCTATTTGTCATGCACACAGAAGCTGGGGCATAGCCCTTGAAGTTGTAAGAGCATTTTTTGGAGGGGAAGCCCCTCTTGTAAATGTGCTACTGCCTTTATCTTGTTATGTATGTTTGTGGACCCACGTGCCCTGGGGAGAAGTTGTTGTTGCGGTTTACCTTAGCCTAGGCGAGCCTAAACCGGCTCGTGAGGTTGGAAGCTCCGGAGGAACTCGCCGAGACACCCGAGGGGCCGCGGCACGCACGTGGCGCATGTACGTCTTGCTTAGCCCCGCTCGTGAGGGGCCCGCGAGGTGGAAGCAGCAGGCGTGAACTCAGAAATAAGGCAAGAACCAAACAACAAGAAATCGCTCGAACGAGAAAAGGCATCCCCCACGCACATCAATGACAATTCAACTTCAACTCGAATCCAAACCATAAGGCAAGGCTACAAAAAAGGGACCCAAAGGAAATGGCCACGTTCGGCACCTAGTCTAGTCTTCTTGTCTTCAAGTCTTCTCACCAGCGCGGAGCTAAGTGCTGCCACAAGGACGTGGGAGGGAGCCCCCAAGGCCCGAGGGCGGCACTCCTGAGACTCCAGGGTGTTTACAGCCCCACTCGTTATTACGTGAGAGTGTCACGGGCGGCGAACTTCACTGGCGCGAGCCTCACTTCATATCGCCTGACGAGGGCCCCACCTTATGCCGCCCCCTACAACCGTCGGGACGATCGGAGACCAGGACGGCACCAATGAGGGCAAAGGGGACGCCAGCGGCGCCCTCCGCGACCACGGGTCCTCTGCTGGGGGTAGGCTTTGGAGCAGCTCCCCGGCAGAGGTCCTACCTCCGAGGGACACCTTGTTCCGTGCGGCGCTGAGGAGGGGCTTCGTCCCAGCTTCCTTCCTGCAGCCCCCAGCGTGCCCCCCTGGCGGGAGGGAGGCCGACGAGCCGAGACCGCCATCTGCTGCTGCGACCTGATCCCCCTGCGTACCATGGTTAGCGTAAGCCTGCTCCAGTGGAAATAATGGTACCCTATAGCAGTTGTCCTCAGCGCGGTTGGCGAGGCTCCCGGAGGGGTCCTGAAAGGCGCCGGCTTCTAGCGCCTCCTCCTCCCGGCCCGGCTCAAGGAGCGAGCCAGGGTCGTCTTCCAGCACATACTCCTGGTCGACCATGCGGGGCAGGTAGGCCTCCGAGGCCGCCGCCTCAAAGACCTCTCCGTAGTGCCCCACGCTCCACGTCGCCCGACCCAGCGTGCAACCTTGAGGATGGTAGGGTTGGATCCTACCCTGACTATAGGTGGCAGCGCTCGTGCCCGCACCCAGCAGAGGTGGCGCGGGCGCGAGCGGGGGTGCAGCCCCGTTGGTCGCGCCGGTTTCCATGAAGCCTGGTGGTGCGCCTCTGGCACACGGGCACGGCGTGGCCCGCCATGCAACCCGGCCACAGCTCGTGGCGTGAGCAGAGAATAGAAGGGCGGCCCTCCTGAAGCCGCGGCATCCAGTAGCTCGGCGACGTGTTCCGGCAGTGCATCCTGGCCGCTCTACATCACACGGTATCGTAGTAGCTCCCGTGCCACACTGAGTGCAGCTCACAAGTTTGCCTGCTCCCTCCAGTTATGCAACGCCGTTGCCGCGGCGTGGCTTGCGGCCCTTGCAGCAGCCCGCACCTGTCGTGGGGTGAGGGTGGACCGCGCCTGGCCGCGCCACCCGCGCCCCGCAGTGTCAGGCGGTGCTCATGCCGCCTGGAGCGTGGGGTTGAGGTCTTCCTGGAAAGGTGGTGCCACCCGGGCCGGCCAGGCTGCCCAGCGGTCGGCATTGGTCCTTGAGTCACCGGACATCGGAACTATAGAGCATCGGTGAATTGCCTGGCGGGAGAGAAGCTCTGGCGCACCCCTACCTGGCGCGCCAAATGTCAGATCACAGGTTTTGGCAAAACCCTCAAGGTTCGAACACTAGGGTGCGCGCAAAGATCTCCCTCTACCGATCCACGTCCTAGCTCAGCAAAGATCTTACGAACTAACTCGACGAACTCACAACACAAAGGACACAAGATTTATACTAGTTCGGGCCACCGTTGTGGTGTAATACCCTACTCCAATGTGGTGTGGTGGATTGCCTCTTGGGCTGAGGACGAATAGTACAAGGGAAAGAACAGCCTCCTGAGGAGAGTCGTTCTTGTTCTTGGTGAACTTGTGCTTGTCCTGGTCTCTCTTGGCCGGACCGATCGATCGACCTCCTAGCTACGGTGCTGTCTAGTCCTATTTAAAGGGGCCCTAGTCCTCTACCCAAATATTGAGCGGGAAGGGAGCCAACAACGGCCAATTTGAAAGGGGACAGCTAGTACAGCTTATCCTGACAAAAGCAGTGTTCGCCTCTCAAAGGCTCTGGTGATGACGCTGTCTTGGGCTCCATGGTGACCTCCGTGTTGCCGTCCTTCTGGTCTTGGTCTTGTTGCACTGATATGGAAACCTTTGCTTGACACCTTGGTACTCCACGCCCGCACCTACTTCCTTAGCACCAAAGAGGAAACAAGGACACTGTGCGCGCCGGCGCCCGCCTGGCGTCCGCCTGGCCTTGGTCGTCATGGCTCACGTCACTAGAACCTCGTGAGGTTTGCCTGGCCTTGAACTCTCCGTCCCTCGCGAGCCAGCCTGCTGAGGCCGCTCCTAAGGAGGTCTGGTGTCATTCGCCTCACGAGGCTTGGACCCTCGCTAGGGTCTTGAGTCCTGGCTGGTGAAGATGGGCCATACGGGCCCGCTCGTAGAGCCACGCCGTAGGCCGCAGGCAGGCAAGTCTGGGGACCCCCGTTTCCAGAACGCCGACAGAAACCCCAACTAGCTTAGTTGAGGGAAAAATCTTTATATGAACATGGTTGTTATGTGCGACACCGCTTATCTCAAAAAGGGAAACTTTTACTGGATCAAATTCATCGTTTACTATGATGTTCAACAAATTGAAGAATTTGTTGCTTTTAAGGGTGCTTATGAAATTGCTTCTTTGATTGAAAAGTATGATGCTACTCTTTACAAATCTGAATTTTTTTCCATACTTAAATATTGTTATGATAATTATGCTTCTAATGCCTATGTTGAACCATATATTGAGGACTCCTCCGTTGTCCAAGAAGTGACTAATATTTTGCAGGAGTCTATGGAAAAAGAAATTGATAAAAATGTGAGCTCATTGGATGAAAAAGATCATGAGGAGAGCGAAGAACAAAAGGAGGAAGATCGGATTAGCTACCCATGCCCACCTTCTAATGAGAGTAACTATCCAACTCATACATTATTTAATGTCCCTTCGTTCTTATCGAAGGATGATTGCTATGAGGATTGTTATGATCATGTTGATTCTTTTGAAATACCCCTTTTTCATGAACTTGATGCTTGCTATGCTTGTGGCCATGATACCAACATTAATGATGATTATGGTGATGAACTTGCTATAGTTCCTTATGTTAAGCATGAAATTGTTGCTATTGCACCCGCACATAATAGTCCTATTATCTTTTTGAATTCTCCAAACTACACTATATCAGAGAAGTTTGCTCTTATTAAGGATTATGTTGATGGGTTGCATTTTACCATTGCACATGATGATTTTTATGAATGTAATATGCATGTGCTTGCTGCTCCTACTTGCAATTATTATGATGGAGGAACTACATCTCCACCTCGCTATGTTTCCAACACGATAAAATTGCAAGAAACTGTTTATACTATGCATTGGCCTTTACTATGTGTGCATGAATTGTTCTTTTATGACATGACGATGCATAGGAAGAGAGTTAGACTTCGTCATTGCTTGATATATGTTGCTTTGTGCTCACTACTAAATGCCAAATCATTGCTAATTCAAATTGGCTTTGATATACCTTGGGATCCGGGTGGATCCATTACTTGAGCACTATATGCCTAGCTTAATGGCTTTAAAGAAAGCACTGCCAAGGAGACAACCCGGATGTTTTAGAGAGTCATTTATTTCTGTTGAGTGCTTTTATAAAGTCTAAAAACAAAAAAATAAAGAGGGTAACCTAAAACTTTTTCAAAAAGAAAAGCGAAAGTGAGAAAGACGAGCATTGTTAAAATGGGAGCTAGCCATGAACTTTGTTCATGCCCATGGAAACTTTGTGACCCTTGATTATAGAAAATTTTCAACAAAAATAATTATCACCTTGTACAATTCCTTTGTATTATAAAAATAATGTGCCAAGATTTGCCTTTAGGATGTTTACATTGCTTGTTGGTTTGTGCGGTGCAGAAAAGAAACTTTGGCTGTAGTGCGTGATTTTACATTTTTTACTGGAATGTGAAACGGTTCTGAAACTTTCTGCACTGTCTTTCTATACAAATATTTTATCTGGCCTAATTTTGGAAGAATTTTTTGAGTACCAGAGGTATGGTGAATGTTCAGATTACTACAGACTGTCCTGTTTAAGACAAATTCTGTTTTTGATGCATTGTTTGCTTGTTTTGTTGAAACTATCGATTTCTATCAATGGATTAAGCCATGGAAAAGTTATATTATCGTAGATACAATGCAAAAACAAAATATGAATTGGTTTGCAACAGTACTTAGAGTAGTGATTTGCTTTATTATACTATCGGATCTTACCGAGCTTTCTGTTAAATTTTGTGTGATTGAAGTTTTCATGTTTTGGGAGAGATCATGATGGATGAAGGAATAAGGAGTGGCAAGAGCCTAAGCTTGGGGATGCCCGAGGCACCCCAAGGAAATATTGAAGGACTCCCAAGCAACCAAGCTTGGGGATGCCACATAAGGCATCCACTCTTTCTTCTAACAATCATCGGTAATTTTACTTGGAGCTATATTTTTATTCGTCACATGATATGTGCAAATATTGGAGCGTCTTTTGCATCTAGTTTTCACTTTTATTTGATGCACCATGCTGGTATGATATAGTCCTTGGTTGATTTATAGAATGCTCATTGTACTTCACTTATATCTTTTGAGTATGGCTTTATAGAATGCTTCATGTGCTTCACTTATATATTTTGAAGTTTGGATTGCATGTTTCTCTTCACATAGAAAACCGCCATTTGTAGAATGCTCTTTTGCTTCACTTATATTTGTTAGAGCGCATGCATATCTTTTGTAGAAATAATTAAACTCTCTTGCCTCAGTTATATCTAGTTAGAGAGATGAAACGAACTGGTCATTCACATGGTTAGTCATAAAATCGTACATAAAACTTGTAGATCACTGAATATGATGTGTTTGATTCCTTGCAATAGTTTTGTGATATAAATATGGTGATATTAGAGTCATTCTAGTGGGTAGTTGTGCATTTTAGAAATACTTGTGTTTGAGGTTTGTGATTCCCGTAGCATGCACGTATGGTGAACCGTTATGTAACGAAGTTGGAGCATGAGGTATTTATTGATTGTCTTCCTTATGAGTGGCGGTCGGGGACGAGCGATGGTCTTTTCCTACCAATCTATACCCATAGGAGCATGCGTGTAGTACTTTTTTTCAATGATTAATAGATTTTTGCAATAAGTATGTGAGTTCTTTATGACTAATGTTGAGTCCATGGAATATACGCACTCTCACCCTTCCATCATTGCTAGCCTCTTCGGTACCGTGCATTGCCCTTTCTCACCTCGAGAGTTGGTGCAAACTTCGCCGGTGCATCCAACCCCCGTGATATGATACACTCTGTCACACATAAGCCTCCTTATAACTTCCTCAAAAAGCCACCATACCTACCTATTATGGCATTTCCATAGCCATTCCGAGATATATTGCCATGCAACTTCCATCATCATATACATGACTTGAGCATTTATTGTCTATTGCTTTGCATGATCGTAAGATAGCTAGCATGATGTTTTCATGGCTTGTCCATTTTTTGATGTCATTACTACGCTAGATCATTACACATCATGGTACACCGTTGGAGGCATTCATATAGAGTCATATCTTTGCTCTAGTGTCAAGTTGTAATATTGATTTGTAAGTAAATAAAAGTGTGATGATCATCATTATTAGAGCATTACCCCATGAAAAAAAGAAAAAAAGAGAGTCCAAAGAAGCCTAAATAAAAAGGGGGCAATGTTACTATCCTTTTACCACACTTGTGCTTCAAAGTAGCACCATGTTCTTCACATAATAGTCTCTTGAGTTATCACTTTTATATACTAGTGGGAATTTTCATTATAGAACTTGGCTTGTATATTCCAATGATGGGCTTCTGATGACCCACAAGTGTAGGGGATCTATCGTAGCCTTTTCGATAAGTAAGAGCGTTGAACCCAATGAGGAGCAAAAGGAAATGATAAGTAGTTTTCAGTAAGGTATTCTCTGCAAGCACTGAAATTGTCGGTAACAAATAGTTTTGTGATAAGGTAATTTGTAGAGGGTAGGAAGTAAATAAAGTAAATAAGGTGCAACAAGATGGCCCAATCCTTTTTGTAGAAAAGGAAAAGCCTAGACAAACTCTTATATGAAGGAAAGCGCTCCCGAGGACACATGGGAATTACCGTCAAGCAAGTTTTCATCATGTTCATATGATTCGCATTCGGTACTTTGATAATTTGATATGTGGGTGGACCGGTGCTTGGGTACTGTCCTTACTTGGACAAGCATCCCACTTATGATTAACCCCCATTGCAAGCATCTGTAACTACAACAGAAGTATTAAGGTAAACCTAACCATAGCATGAAACTTGTGGATCCAAATCAGCCCCTTACGAAGCAACAATTAAACTAGGGTTTAAGCTTCTGTCACTTTAGCAACCCATCATCTACTTATTACTTCCCAATGCCTCCCTCTAGACATATGATCAAAATATCGAACAAACGAATACCAAATTCACATGACGTTCACATGGCACCACTAGAGGGATGACAACATACATCTCATCAAAATATCGAATGAATACCAAATTCACATGACTACTTATAGAAAGACTTTTCCCATGTCCTCAGTAACAAACGTAACTACTCACAAATCATATTCATGTTCATAATCAGAGGGGTATTAATATGCATAAAGGATCTGAACATATGATCTTCGACCAAATAAACCAACTAGCATCAACTACAAGGAGTAATCAACACTACTAGCAACCCACATGTACCAATCTGAGGTTTGGATACAAAGATTGGATACAAGAGATGAACTAGGGTTTGAGATGAGATGGTGTTGGTGAAGATGTTGATGGAAATTTACCCCCTCCCGATGAGAGGATCGTTGGTGATACCGGAGCCCTAGATTTCCCCGGCAGAACAGCTATACCGGAGCCCTAGATTTGTTCCGCCAAGGTTCCGCCTCGTGACGGCAGAGTTTCCTACTGAAAGTTTGCTTATGATTTTTTTTCCAGGGTAAAAGACTTCATATAGCAGAAGATGGGCACCAGAGGCCTGCCAGGGGGCCCATGAGGCAGGGGGCGTGCCCAGGTGGTAGGGCGCACCCCCACCCTTGTGGACAGGGTGTGGTCCCCCTCCGGTACTTTCTTCACTTGGTATTTTTTCTTAATTCCAAAAATGACTTCCGTGAACTTTCAGGACTTTTGGAGCTGTGTAGAATAGGTCTCTAATATTTGCTCCTTTTCCAGCCCAGAATTCCAACTGCCGGCATTCCCCCTCTTCATGTAAACCTTGTAAAATAAGAGAGAATAGGCATAAGTATTGTGACATAACGTGTAATAACAGCCCATAATGTGATAAATATCGATATAAAAGCAAGATGCAAAATGGACGTATTAACTCCCCCAAGCTTAGACCTCGCTTGTCCTCAAGCGAAAGCCGAAATCAAAAAATATATCCACATGTTTAGAGATAGAGGTGTCGATAAAATAAAATACGGACATGAGGGTATCATGATCATTCTTATAACAACAACATATATATAATGTTATGTGATCTCTTATGCTAAAGTAACAATTCAACCACATACTCAAGTATGAATCAGAAACTTCATTGAAAACTAACAAACTATAATCGCAGTCATTGAAGCAATTGCAATTTAGCATAACATAGGAAAGAGTTAATATAAGAGCTTTTCGGCAAGTCCACATACTCAGCTATCATTTAGTCTTTCACAATTGTTAACACTCATGCAATACGTATAGTGTTGCCTCCCAAGCTTTTACCTCAAGGGTAGTGTCAACAATAATAGTTCATGCAAACCCACATCCAATTAGCCATATATATCAGGATCTTTCCAACACATTGTGCTTGCCAAAGGATAAAATATAAAAAGGAGAGGTGAAGATCACCATGACTCTTATATAAGGTAGAAGATAAAAGTAAAAGATAGGACCTTCGCAAAGGGAAGCAGAGGCTTGCCATGCGCTTTTATGGTTGGATGCACAAGATCTTAATGCAAAAGAACGTCACTTTATATTTCCACTTGTGATATGGACCTTTATTATGCAGTCCGTCACTTTTATTTCTTCCACATCACACGATCGTATAAAGCTTATTTTCTCCACATTAATAACTCATACATATTTAGAGGGCAATTCTTATTGCATGCACAAATGACAACTTACTTGAAGGATCTTACTCAATCCATAGGTTGGTATGGTAGACTCTCATGGCAAAACTGGGTTTAAGGATATTTGGAAGCACAAGTAGTATTTCTACTTGGTGCAAAGAACTTGGCTAGCATGAGAGGGAAAGGCAAGCTCAACATGTTGGACAATCGATGACAATATAATTTATCTCAAATGTAAGAAAACATAACCCATTACATTGTCTTCCTTGTCCAACATCGACTCTTAGCATATCATACTTTAATGAGTGCTCACAATTATAAAAGATGTCCAAGATAGTATATTTATATGTGAAAACCTCTCTTTCTTTATTACTTCCAATTAATTGCAACGATGACCAGAACTATGTTTGTCAACTCTCAACAACTTTTATTCATCATACTCTTTATATGTGTGCTCATTACTCTCCATAAGATCCATATGATCTCTTTATTTCTTCTCTTTTATTTTATTCCCTTAAGATCATAGCAAGATAATCAAGCCCTTGACTCAACACTAATCTTTATTATATATAGCTCACGGACTCGATTACATAGAAGGATCATAAAGCAAAACTCACAACTAGATCATACTAAAACTTTCTTCTACTGGATCAAGATATTATCAAAAGGATCGAACTAAGAAAAACGGTAAAGATAAAAGTGATGGTGATACGATACCAGGGCACTCCCCCAAGCTTGGCAGTTGCCAAGGGGAGTACCCATACCCATGTGATTATGTCTCCTTCTTCGGGGGTGGTGATGTGATATTTTTGGCGATGATGCCCCTCATGATACGATTCTCTTCTTCGAGCTGATTGACTTGCTGTTTGAGGTCCATTATTTTCTTACGGAGCTTGCCTGTGACTGCTAAAGCTCCCTTCACCCAAGGATGTTGCATAGCTGCAGGAGAACAAGTAACACTCTTTTTGATATTTTCATAAGAAAAAAAATCTAACATTGGAAGGGATGACTGAGTATGGAATAGCCGAGCTCTGTAGTTCCCCCATAGTGAATCCTGCTCGGAAACGAGAAGTAACTCTTCATCCTCCTCCATGGCATCTATCTTTTCAAATCGCCCTCCATCTCTTCCTCAGTTGATGGCGCAAAGTGGTCAGCATTGCTGTTTGTTCTTGGCCCCGGTATCGGATGAGACACCCGACTCTCCCCGACTGACTCTTGAGAAGACATCTTGCTCTAAATCTGCAGCAGAAACAGCTCGAAACAAAGATAGAAGATATTTGCGTGGTATGGTGGTCAAAACCTTCGGGAGATTATATAATGAATTTTTACCGACCAAAAGAAGTATCGTGCAAGAAAACGGAGTCCGGAGAGCGCACGAGGTGCCCACGAGGCAGGGGGCGCGCCCAGGGGGGTAGGGCGCACCCTCCACCCTCGTGGAAGCCTCGTGTCCTTCCAGGACTACTTCTTATTTTCCTATTTTCTTAAATATTCCAAAACAGAGAAAAATTGCCATTAGAACTATTTTGGAGTCGGTTTACGTTCCGTAACACATACCTATTCCTTTTCGAGGCTGAAACGTTCTGGAAAGTGTCTCTTATGTATTCCTCCGGGGTTAGGGTTTCAATAACAATGGTTTCAACATTTATGGGATTACCTAAGATATAATGTTTGATTCTTTGACCGTTCACCACCCTCGGATTTGTGCCTTCGAAGTTGTTGATTTTTATGGCACCGGAACGATAGACCTCCTCGATGACGTAAGGACCTTCCCATTTAGAGAGGAGTTTTCCTGCAAAAAATCTTAAACGAGAGTTGTATATCAATACATTATCACCTACATTAAACTCACGTTTTTGTATCCTTTTTCCATGCCATCTTTTAACTTTTTCTTTAAAAAGCTTGGCATTCTCATAGGCCTGGGTTCTCCATTCATCAAGTCAGCTAGTGTCAAATAACCTCTTCTCACCAGCAAGTTTGAAATCATAATTGAGCTATTTAATGGCCCAATATGCCTTATGTTCTAGTTCGAGAGGTAAGTGACATGCTTTTCCATAAACCATTTTATACAGAGACATAACCATAGTATTTTTATATGCAGTTCTATAAACCCATAATGCATCATCAAGTTTCTTGGACCAATTCTTTCTAGATCTATTAACACTCTTTTGCAAAATTAATTTGAGCTCTTTGTTACTCAATTCTACTTGACCACTAGATCGTGGGTGATATGGACGTGCAATTCTATGATTAACATCATACTTAGCAAGCATTTTACGAAAGGCACCATGAATAAAATGTGAACCACCATCAGTCATTAAATATCCAGGGACTCCAAACCTCAGAAAAATAACTTCTTTAAGCATATTAATAGAGGAAGGAAACAGTCATCCTTACGGGCATCTTAATAACTTCTTGAGCTATTTAGTAACGTAATCAACAACAACTAGAATATATGTATACCCATTAGAGGAAGGAAACGGTCCCATATAATCGAAGCCCCAAACATCAAATGGTTCAATAACAAGTGAATAATTCATAGGCATTTCTTGAGGTCTACTAATATTACCAATTCTTTGACATTCATCACAAGGCAAGACAAACTTACGGGCATCCTTGAAGAGAGTAGGCAAATAAAAACCGGATTGCAATACCTTATGTGCAGTTATATCTCCAGCATGGTGTCCTCCATAAGCTTTGGAGTGACACTTACGTAGGATCTATTCCTATTCATGCTCAGGTACACAACGTCTAATAACACCATCTACTCCTTCTTTCTAATGGTGTGGGTCATCCCAGAAATAATGTCTTAAATCATAGAAAAACATTTTATTTGGCTGGTATGTGAAACTAGGTGGTATAAATTTAGCAACAATGTAATTAGCATAATCAGCATATCATGGAGCAGTACAAGAAGCATTTATGATAGCTAGTTGTTCATCAGGAAAGCTATCATCAATAGGTAGTGGGTCATCAACAACATTCTCTAACCTAGACAAGTTGTTTGCAACGAGATTCTCAGCTCCCTTTCTATCAATAATATGCAAATCAAATTCTTGTAGCAGTAGAACCCATCTAATAAGTCTAGGTTTAGCATCTTTCTTTTCCATAAGATATTTAATAGTAGCATGATAAGTGTGAATAGTTACTTTAGAATCAACAATATAAGATCTGAACTTATCACAAGCAAAAACAATTGCTAAAAATTCTTTTTTAGTAGTAGCATAATTTCTCTAGGCATTGTCTAGAGTTTTACTAGCATATTGAATAACATTTAATTTCTTATCAACTCTTTGCCCTAGAACAAAACCTACAGCATAATCACTAGCATCACACATAATTTCAAAAGGTAAATTCCAATCAGGTGGCTAAAGAATAGGTGCAGAAATCAAAGCTTTCTTAAGTATTTCAAATTCCTCTACACAATCATCATCAAAGACAAAAGGAATATATTTTTGTAATAGATTAGTTAGAGGCCAAGAAATTTTTGAGAAGTCCTTAATGAACCTCCTATAAAAACCGGCATGAGCCAGAAACCTTCTTATACATTTGATGTCCTTAGGACACGACATCTTTTCAATAGCATCAACTTTAGCTTTATCAACTTCAATGCCTCTTTCAGAAATTTTATGCCCCAAGACAATACCTTCCTTAACCATAAAGTGGCACTTCTCCCAATTCGAAACGAAGTAAGTTTCTTCACATCTCTGCAAAACTCGATCAAGGTTGCTCAAGCAATCATCACAAGAGGATCCATAAACGGAAAAATCATCCATGAAAACCTCACAAATCTTTTCACAAAAGTCAGAGAATATAGCCATCATGCATCTTTGAAAGGTAGCAGGTGCATTATATAAACCAAAAGGCATACATCTATAGGCAGAAGTACCGAAAGGGTAAGTAAACGTGGTCTTTTCTTGATCATCAGCTGACACAGGTATTTGAGAGAAGGCGGAGTAACCATCTAGAAAGCAAAAATGTGTATGTTTGGATAATCTTTCTAGCATTTGATCAATAAAAGGCAAGGGGTAATGATCCTTTTTAGTACCTTTATTTAATTTGCGGAAATCAATTACCATCCTATAACCCGTAATAATTCTTTGTGGAATCAATTCATCTTTATCATTAGGAACGACAGTAATACGTCCCTTCTTAGGGACACAATGGATAGGGCTTACCCACTGACTATCAGCAACGGGATAAATTATACCTGCTTCAAGGAGCTTTAATATTTCCTTTCTTACCACTTGTTTCATCTTAGGATTTAGCCGTCGTTGGTGATCAATAACTGGTTTGGCGTCTTTCTCCAAATTTATTTTGTGTTTACATAGAGTGGGACTAATGCCCTTACGATCATCAAGAGTATATCCAATAGAAGCACGGTGCTTCTTTAGAGTTTTCAATAATCTCTCTTCTTCATGCTCTAAAAGGTTAGCACTAATAATAACAGGATATATCTTCTTTTCATCAAGATAAGCATATTTAAGAGTATCAAGCAATGGTTTAAGCTCAAACATGGGATCACCCTTGGGTGGAGGAGGATCCCCTAGGATTTCAACAGGCAAGTTGTGTTTCAGAATAGGTCCCTGTTTAAACAATACTTCATCTATTTCCCTTCTTTCATTCATAAACATATCATTTTCATGGTCAAGCAAATATTGTTCTAAAGGATCAGTGGGAGGCACGATAATAGAAGCAAGACCAATTATTTCATCTTTACGAGGCAATTCTTCATCACGGGGTTGTCTATGAAATTTAGCAAAATTAAACTCATGAGACATATCACCTAAACCAACAGAAAGAACATCCTTAATGCAGTCTATCTTAGCATTAACAGTATTCAAGAAGGGTCTACCAAATCTAATGGGACAAAAGCTATCTTGTGGGGAACAAAGAACAAGAAAATCAGCAGGATATTTAACCTTCCCACGCAAGACTTCAACATCTCTAACAATCCCAATTGGTGAAATAGTATCTCTATTGGCAAGCTTAATGGTAACATCGATATCTTCTATCTCAGCAAGTGCAATATCATGCATAATTTATTTGTATAAGGAATGAGGTATTGCACTTTCACAAGCACGCATATCACATAAGCCATGATATTAATGATCTCCTATTTTAACACAAATAACAGGCATGCCTACAATAGGTCTATGTTTATTTTTAGTATCAGGTCTAGCAATTCTAGCAGTCTCATCACAGAAGTAAATAACATGCCCATCAATATTATCGGCCAAGAGATCTTTAACATAGCAATATTAAGTTCAACTTTAAGTTGCTCAGGGGGTTTGTGTGTCCTAATATTACTTTTGTTGACTACATTTGAAACTTTAGCATGATCCTTTATTCTAACAGGGAAAGGTGGTTTCTCAACATAAGAAGTAGGAACAACAGGATCATTATAAGTGATAGTATTTTCTTCAACCTTAATAGGTGCAACTACTTTTACTTCAATGGGAGGATTATATTTAAACCACTTCTCCTTAGGGAGATCAACATGAGTAGCAAAGGATTCACAAAAGAAGCTACTACCTTAGAGTCAAGTCCATATTTAGTGCTAAATTCACGGAAAGCATCAGTATCCATAAAAGATTTAACATAACCAAACTTAGGTGTTATACCTGACTCCTTACCTGTGTCGAGGTCCCAATCTTCAGAGTTGCGTTTAATTCTTTCCAATAAATCACATTTGAATTCAATAGTCTTCATCATAAAAGATCCGGTACAAGAAGTATCGAGCATGGAGCGATTACTGAGAGAAAGCCGAGCATAAATTTTTTGAATAATCATTTCTCTTGAGAGCTCATGATTGGGGCATAAATATAACATTAACTTAAGCCTCCCCCAAGGTTGAGCGATGCTTTCTCCTTCGTGAGGCCAAAAATTATATAATATAATTACGATCACGATGAACAAGATGCATAGGATAAAACTTCTGGTGAAATTCCAATTTCAACAGCTTATAGTCCCATGATCCCATATCATCACATAGCCTATACCATGTCAATGCATCTCCCTTCAAAGGTAAAGGGAAAACCTTCTTCTTGATAACATCCCCAGGCATACCTGCAAGCGTAAATAATACATAAACTTCATCCACATAGATTAAGTGCAAATCGGGATGTAATGTTCCATCTCCTGCAAAAGGATTAGCTAGCAGTTTCTCTATCATACCCAAAGGAATTTCAAAGTAAACATTTTCAGTAGGTTCAGTAGGTTGAGGAGCAACTCTTTGCTCTACTGGTCGGGGTGAAGATACCCAGAACAAGCCCCTCAAAGGATTATGTTCCATAGCACACTATATAAATTTTTCCTTACCAAATTCCACCTACCAAAGGCGCTTCACTCCCCGGCAACGGCGCCAGAAAAGAGTCTTGATGACCCACAAGTGTAGGGGATCTATCGTAGCCTTTTTGATAAGTAAGAGTGTCGAACCCAACGAGGAGCACAAGGAAATGAGGGGAAACCCTTCTCCCATATTGGGAGAAGGTCAAGGAAGAAGAAGAAGAAGGGAGCTCTCTCCCCCCTCTCTTTGGGTGGCGCCGGAACGCCGCCGGGGCCATCATCATCATCGCAATCTACACCAACAGCTTCACCGCCATCATCACCAACTCTTCCCCCCTCTATGCGGTGGTGAAACCCTCTTTTACCCGCTGTAATCTCTACTTAAACATAGTGCTCAACGCTATATATTGTTTCCCAATGATGTATGGCTATACTATGATGTTTGAATAGATCCGTTTTGTCCTATGGGTTAATTGATGATCGTGATTGGTTTGAGTTGCATGTTTTATTATTGGTGTTGTCCTATGGTGCTCTCCGTGTCACGCAAGAGTGAGGGATCCCCGCTGTAGGGTTTGCAATATGGTCATGATTTGCTTATGGTGGGTGGCGTGAGTGCTAGAAACACACACCCGAGTAAGTAGGTTGTTTGCGTATGGGAATAAAGAGGACTTGATGCCTTATAATGCTATGGTTGGGTTTTACCTTAATGATCTTTAGTTTTTGCGGATGCTTGCTAGAGTTCCAATCATAAGTGCATATGATACAATAAGAGAAAGTATGTTAGCTTATGCCTCTCCCTTAAATAAAATTGCAATAATGATTACCAGTCTAGTTATCGATTGCCTAGGGATAAATAACTTTCTTGTGTGACAACAAGCTCTCTACTAAAACTAATTTAGGTGTGTCTTTATCTAAACAACCCCTACTTTTTATTTACGTGCTCTTTATTATCTTGCAAACCTATCCAACAACACCTACAAAGTACTTCTAGTTTCATACTTGTTCTAGGTAAAGCGAACGTTAAGAGTGCATAGAGTTGTATCAGTGGTCAATAGAACTTGAGGGAATATTTGTTCTACCTTTAGCTCCTCGTTGGGTTCGACACTCTTGCTTATCGAAAGAGGCTACAATTGATCCCCTATACTTGTGGGTTATCAGGCCCACCTTTCTCTCTGTTTGACTGAGGAAGCAGACATCATTTCACTCCTAGTTGAATATCCATCCGCTGCTACCTCCATAGCATGGTTAATAATATAGCCATGTCAATTACGATGTAGAAATATCATTCACTGATACAATAGGGCTGGATCTAAGGCTGGTGATTTTTTTTACTTTGTCTCTTTCTCTTTTTGTCTCATTTACCCATTTTACATAGGAGCACGTGTAGAGGATGGCTATTCCTTTTGATGGGACTTCTTCATGGGGTTTAAGACTAAGCAGCTCCGAATTATGCCCGCTGCCCACCATTTTGAATCATGCCATCTATGATAGGGAGTACTCCCATTGCAACAATGAGGTCCACTAGGTCTAGCACGTCCTGTAAGAAGAGACTGTCACGCAAAACATACATCTTGTTGCCTTCTTCCTCATACAGTACGTTCCACTTGTACATACTACTAGTACTACTAGTACTAGTACTACTCGTCCTCCCATAAACCTTGTGCTTGGCATCTCCAAAATATTAACCTTGCGCTTGGCTCTTTGCCTCTTCGGGAAGTCGAGCAATAATGGTACTGCAGTATATATCATTCTAGCTATCTGAGACCGAATGAATTGCTGCACGTCCACCACGTGGGCGAGGGTCAAGCCAGGGTCGAGGGGCGAGGGGTGAGGGAGAGTGCGTACTATTACGTCTATTTCAATATGGACTACATATGAAGAAAAATGAGTGAATCTACACTCTAAAATACGTCTATATACATCAATGCTTGGAGTATGTACTAGTAGTTCATATTGAAATCTACTAAAGGACATATATTTCAAACAATATGATAATCTCTCTAACCAAGGTAGGGATGAGGAGTAAACGGAGGGAGTATTAAAATTTTCTCCTCATCCTGCGAGCCACCGCGCGCGCGGGCGAGGGAGCGGGCGTAAGGCGTAGTAAGCAAGCTTCACCTCATCCTGCGAGCCACCGCGCCCGTGGGCGGGAGAGACGGTGTACTAGGGAAGCTTCTCCTCATTCTACGAGTTGATGGGACACATCAAAAGTAATATGCATAGAGCATCTCTAGTGTATAGAGCCTTACCTCTAAGGTAGGCCCCACATGGTTTGCCTTTTTTTAACATAACGCGTCAAGTCGCAATTTGTTTATTCACCCATGGTACACGGTCCTCCATCAAGTGGACAACCAGTACACGTGTCAAATTACCATGTGGGCTGCCTTTTTGTACTGAAATGAGCTCCATCGTGTACCCGCGCGGGTGTGGTTGGGAAAGAGATGGGAGTACGTGTGTCATGCGCAGACCTCTTCTTTTCGTGCATGTCCCCCACCTATGTGGGTGTGTGTGAGAGATATACAAACCTAGACAGATGGCGTGTGCGTTCGTGAGTGTTTTTTGTTGGGGTGATTTTGTGAATGTATTTGTGGGAATATGTGTCAATGATATCTCAAACAAAAATTTGACATGTGCAATGTGTGTGAAATAGAGGCCTATCTATATCATATATAGATGGGGCGATCCACGAGAAGAGAGGGAGGGGTCATTGATATCGATAGTCGAAGAGATGATCAAGTGGGTGGGTGCGAGATTGATGAAGAGAGCCATCGAAATTGTGTGTGTGGAAGTCAAAGATATAGGGTGACTGACCTACCAGAACATCACAGGGCATAGGGCAAGCTTGTGTGTGGCAGGGGGACATGACTAGAGCGCTCGATGTATTAGTGTGTGTGGGGGGGGGGAGGCAGAGACCTAACTAGAGAGGTAGAATGACTCATATATGTGTTGAGAAGGAGAGACCCAGCTATGTCTTGAGGGAGATCGGTCGACATCCATACATAAGTGGAGTACGGGAAATAGGTTGGGAAAGAGAGAGAGAGAGAGAGAGAGAGAGAGAGAGAGAGAGGGAGGGAGAATGGAGAGAGAGAGAGAGGAGAGAGAGAGAGAGACGAAGAGGGGTAAAGTGCTGGATGGGTGATGGAGTTGCTTCTCGAAGATGGTGGGAGAGGCCTACTATAAAAATTGAGGGTAGAACTGCAATATTATCAATAAGAGTGGGGATGTGTTTCTCTGTGTGTGTGTGTGCGTGATAGATGTGTCGGGACGCATGCATGGATGATGAAGGGGGTCATGTGTTTGGTAAGCAAACCTGACTAGATCGGTAGATCAATTTGTTGTTTGTCAGAGGAAGGGAGATCCATAACTAATGAGGTAGATCGATCGACTCGTGGGGGAAAACGAGTTATAACGACCTAGCTAGCTGTATGTATACCGGGAGATCGGTCGGTGTACATCCATTTGTTAGAGGCAAATAAGGCCCATCGAGACGGATATACAGAGAGAATGGAGCTAGGAGGTGGTGCGAGAGGCCTAGCTACTAGCTAGATAGGGGGAGGAGTGTGCGATTGTGAGATCGATGAAAAGAGGGGTGAGAGTTTACACGTGTGTGGGACCGTATGAGAGACCCAAGGCATGGATACACAAAGGAGGAGATGGAAGGTGCGTGTATATGTTGTGGGTAGACATCGCTAGAGAGGTTTATCGATCGGTGTGTGTTGGAAAGGAGTTGTGGAGACTGTGGGACAACGACCTAAAGAAAAAAATGAATGTGTGCGATGCATAGAATGTCGAGGGAGGGGGGGCGAGGAGGGAGTGTGCATGAACGAGAGAAAGTTAGTGCTAACTACAAAGGTTAAAGGATTTTGTGGGTGTATGAGACTAACAAAGATCATAATTCGATAAGAAAGTGGATTCATATATTTGAATATGAGATCATAGTGTTATAAACATATGCATAGATGAATATAGCGGTGATACACGTGCTGTGGTTTTGGAAATGTTATACCATAATGTGATAATGCATGGTGTTTGCAACTCACAGCTAAATATCGAACAATCTAAACAATACTATACATCGAACAATCTCACATTTTATTTGAATTTGTGATAATGTGTGGCATTTGCAGCTCACAACTAAATACCGAACAATCTAAACCATACCATATATCAAACAATCTCACATTTTATTTGAATTTGTGGTAATGTGTGGTGTTTGCAACTCACATCTAAATACTTGTAGGCGTAGGGGCGGGGCACCATACATTATGTGATAAACACATTATAGATATGAGACATGGTTTAGATTATGAAGATCTAGCTACAACTTGAAATGTAATTTTATTTGAAATCAACATAAAGTGCATTCAAAAAATCGAGTTCGTTTTCATATAGTACACATAGTTCATATCTAACTCGACAGTAATCATGTGGTGTGCTGTGAAGATAATACACAAATGATGGCTTAACTTGGCAATAATGATGATTGTAGATCTTATTAAAATAGAGAAACGAATTCAAATGTTTTGACTTCACAACAATCATGATTGTAGATCTTATTCAAATAGAGAAACAAATTCAAATTTAGTTCATATTTAAGCGGTAGTATATACGTTTGGAATGCACTAAAATGTTCATTTGAGTAGCAGGTTGCATGCATTATACACATAGCGAAATATTTTAATTGAACATAACATGAATTCAAAGTTTTGAATGGCATTTGTAGTGCGAATTGATTTGGTACAGTACACGGGACTAGACTCTCTTGTGTGGTGCGAATTGATTTCTTTTTGTTTTTTCGTTGACGGAAGTGCGAATTGATTTGGTACAGTACACGTTAGGCTTGTCCGGAAATTTCAACCCGCGCATTGTTACCCCGAAATATTTAAGATATATCTTTGTCTCGTTGTGCTCCGAAAACTCCCTCCATCTCAACCCACGCCTTGCTATCCCAAAATTACAACACCGGCGAAAAATCCCACCTCATGCGAAATCCCAACACACGAAATGCCCGTGATACCCCTGAACCGAAAGAACCGCCTATGTAACACCCCGTATGTAACCTGCCATATTTCTATTCCAACTCTTGCCATTTCCGGCACTAAGTTATTTTATTTCCTCGTTGTCGGGTTTTTGTCTCGTGTGCTTTTGTCTTTGTCATGCATCTCATATCAGGTCATCATGTGCATCACATTTGCATATGTGTTCGTCTCATGCATCCGAGCTTTTCCACGTTGTCCGTTTTGCATTCCGGCGCTCCTATGTCCTCCGGTGTCCCTCTCTACCTCTTTTCGTGTGCGGGTGTTAAACGTTTTCGGATTGGACCGAGACGTGTCATGCGGCCTTGGTTTACTACCGGTAGACCGCCTATCAAGTTTCTTACCATTTGGACTTCGTTTGATACTCCAACGGTTAACCGAGGGACCGAAAAGGCCTCGTGTGTGTTGCAGCCCAACACCCCTCCGAAGTGGCCCAAAACCCACCTAAACCTCCTCCATCACCTAGGTCGTTCGATCACGATCGCATGGCCGAAAACTGCATCCCGCATATCATGCCATGTATTGCATCATGTTGTTTGTGCATTGCACATGGTTTATTGTGTCTCCCTTTGCTTGTTGTTCTTGCTTGGGTAGAGCTAGGAGACGAGTACGTGATCGAGGAGCCCGTTGAGTACGCTTACGAGGATCAAGTCAACTCAGAGAACTTTGCAGGCAAGATGACCATACCCTCGAAATCACTTCTATCTTTGCTTGCTAGATGCTCGCTCTTTTGCTATGCCTATGCTACGATACCTACCACTTGCTTTTCATGCCTCCTATATTGCCATGTCAAACCTCTAACCCACCTTGTCCTAGCAAACCGTTGTTTGGCTATGTTACCGCTTCGCTCAGCCCCTGTTGTAGATAACCTGAAACTTAACTTAATTAAAATGAATCAACCGAGTGTGTGGCTGTGATGGTCTCTTTTCGGCGGAGTCCGGGAAGAGAACACGGTCTCGTGTTATGTTTGAACGTAGGTTGTTCTAGGATCATTTCTTGATCATAGTTCATCGATCGTGCCTTTGCCTTCTCTTCTCGCTCCCTTTTGCGTATGTTAGCCACCATATATGCTAGTCGCTTGCTGCAGCTCCACATCATACTTTTTCCCTTCCTATAAGCTTAAATATTCTTGATCGCGAGGGTGTGAGATTGCTGAGTCCCCGTGACTCACAGATTCTTCCAAAACCAGATGCAGGGACCAATGATACCGCTCCAGGTGATTCAACCGACCTCAAGTGGGGGTTCGATGAGGACTCAGGACGATACTACGT